>NW_027596946.1:97500-123306 GCF_964194155.1 Cetorhinus maximus | reverse complement strand
ACTCTCTCTCTCTCTGTCCGATTCACTCTCTCTCTCTCTGTCTGATTCTCTCTCTCTCTGTCTGATTCTCTCTCTCTCTCTGTCTGATTCTCTCTCTCTCTGTCTGATTCTCTCTCTCTCTCTGTCTGATTCTCTCTCTCTCTCTGTCTGATTCTCTCTCTCTGTCTGATTCTCTCACTCTCTCTGTCTGATTCTCTCTCTCTCTGTCTGATTCTCTCTCTCTCTCTGTCTGATTCTCTCTCTCTCTGTCTGATTCTCTCTCTCTCTCTGTCTGATTCTCTCTCTCTCTCTGTCTGATTCTCTCTCTCTCTCTCTGTCTGATTCTCACTCTCTCTGTCTGATTCTCTCTCTCTCTCTGTCTGATTCTCTCTCTCTCTGTCTGATTCTCTCTCTCTCTCTGTCTGATTCTCCCTCTCTCTCTGTCTGATTCTCTCTCTCTCTGTCTGATTCTCTCTCTCTGTCTGATTCTCTCTCTCTCTCTGTCTGATTCTCTCTTTCTCTCTGTCTGATTCTCTCTCTCTCTCTGTCTGATTCTCTCTCTCTCTGTCTGATTCTCTCTCTGTCTGATTCTCTCTCTCTCTCTGTCTGATTCTCTCTCTCTGTCTGATTCTCTCTCTCTCTGTCTGATTTTCTCTCTCTCTGTCTGATTCTCTCTCTCTCTCTGTCTGATTCTCTCTCTCTATCTGTCTGATTCTCTCTCTCTCTCTGTCTGATTCTCTTCTCTCTCTGTCTGATTCTCTCTCTGTCTGATTCTCTCTCTCTCTGTCTCATTCTCTCTCTCTCTGCCTGATTCTCTCTCTCTCTGTCTGATTCTCTCTCTCTCTCTGTCTGATTCTCTCTCTCTCTCTCTGTCTGATTCTCTCTCTCTCTCAGTCTGATTCTCCCTCTCTGTCTGATTCTCTCTCTCTCTCTTTCTGATTCTCTCTCTCTCTGTCTGATTCTCTCTCTCTCTCTGTCTTATTCTCTCTCTCTCTGTCTGATTCTCTCTCTCTCTCTGTCTGATTCTCTCTCTCTCTCTGTCTAATTCTCTCTCTCTCTCTCTGTCTGATTCTTTCTCTCTCTCTGTCTGATTCTCTCTCTCTATCTGATTCTCTCTCTCTGTCTCATTCTCTCTCTCTCTCTGTCTGATTCTCTCTCTCTCTGTCTGATTCTCTCTCTCTCTGTCTGATTCTCTCTCTCTCTCTGTCTGATTCACTCTCTCTCTCTGTCTGATTCTCTCTCTCTCTGTCTGATTCTCTCTCTCTCTCTCTCTGTCTGATTCTCTCTCTCTCTCTCTGTCTGATTCTCTCTCTTTCTCTGTCTGATTCTCTCTCTCTCTCTGTCTGATTCTCTCTCTCTCTGTCTGATTCTCTCTCTCTCTCTCTGTCTGATTCTCTCTCTCTGTCTGATTCACTCTCTCTCTCTGTCTGATTCTCTCTCTCTCTGTCTGATTCTCTCTCTCTCTCTGTCTGATTCTCTCTCTCTCTGTCTGATTCTCTCTCTCTCTCTGTCTGATTCTCTCTCTCTGTCTGATTCTCTCTCTCTCTGTGTCATTCTCTCTCTCTCTGTGTGTGATTCTCTCTCTCTCTGTCTGATTCTCTCTCTCTCTCTGTCTGATTCTCTCTCTCTCTCTGTCTGATTCTCTCTCTCTGTCTGATTCTCTCTCTCTCTCTGTCTGATTCTCTCTCTCTCTCTGTCTGATTCTCTCTCTCTCTGTCTGATTCTCTCTCTCTCTGTCTGATTCTCTCTCTCTCTGTCTGATTCTCTCTCTCTGTCTGATTCTCTCTTTCTCTCTGTCTGATTCTCTCTCTCTCTCTGTCTGATTCTCTCTCTCTCTCTCTGATTCTCTCTCTCGCTCTGTCTGATTCTCTCTCTCTCTGTCTGATTCTCTCTCTCTGTCTGATTCTCTCTTTCTCTCTGTCTGATTCTCTCTCTCTCTCTGTCTGATTCTCTCTCTCTCTCTCTGATTCTCTCTCTCTCTCTGTCTGATTCTCTCTCTCTCTGTCTCATTCTCTCTCTCTCTGTCTGATTCTCTCTCTCTCTGTCTGATTCTCTCTCTCTCTCTGTCTGATTCTCCCTCTCTCTGTCTGATTCTCTCTCTCTCTCTGTCTGATTATCTCTCTCTCTCTGTCTGATTCTCTCTCTCTCTGTCTGATTCTCTCTCTCTCTGTCTGATTCTATCTCTCTCTGTCTGATTCTCTCTCTCTCTGTCTGATTCTCTCTCTCTCCCTCTCTGATTCTCCCTCTCTCTGACTGATTCTCTCTCTCTCTCTGTCTGATTCTCTCTCTCTCTCTATCTGATTCTCTCTCTCTCTCTGTCTGATTCTCTGTCTGATTCTCTCTCTCTCTCTGTCTGATTCTCCCTCTCTCTGTCTGATTCTCTCTCTCTCTGTCTGATTCTCTCTCTCTCTCTCTGTCCGATTCTCTCTCTCTCTCTGTCTGATTCTCTCTCTCTCTCTGTCTGATACTCTCTCTCTCTCTGTCTGATTCTCTCTCTCTCTCTCTCTGATTCTCTCTCTCTGTCTGATTCTCTCTCTCTCTGTCTGATTCTCTCTCTCTCTGTCTGATTCTCTCTCTCTCTCTGTCTGATTCTCTCTCTCTCTCTGTCTGATTCTCTCTCTCTCTGTCTGATTCTCTCTCTCTCTCTGTCTGATTCTCTCTCTCTCTGTCTGATTCTCTCTCTCTCTGTCTGATTCTCTCTCTCTCTGTCTGATTCTCTCTCACTCTCTGTCTGATTCTCCCCCTCTCTCTGTCTGATTCTCTCTCTCTGTCTGTCTGATTCTCTCTCTCTCTGTCTGATTCTCTATCTCTCTGTCTGATTCTCTCTCTCTCTCTGTCTGATTCACTCTCTCTCTCTGTCTGATTCTCTCCCTCTCTGTCTGTTTCTGTCTATCTCTCTGTCTGATTCTCTCTCTCTCTGTCTGATTCTCTCTCTTTCTCTGTCTGATTCTCTCTCTCTCTCTGTCTGATTCTCTCTCTCTCTCTGTCTGATTCTCTCTCTCTCTCTCTGTCTGATTCTCTCTCTCTGTCTGATTCACTCTCTCTCTGTCTGATTCTCTCTCTCTCTGTCTGATTCTCTCTCTCTCTGTCTGATTCTCTCTCTCTCTCTGTCTGATTCTCTCTCTCTGTCTGATTCTCTCTCTCTCTGTGTCATTCTCTCTCTCTCTGTGTGTGATTCTCTCTCTCTCTGTCTGATTCTCTCTCTCTCTCTGTCTGATTCTCTCTCTCTCTCTGTCTGATTCTCTCTCTCTCTCTGATTCTCTCTCTCTCTCTGTCTGATTCTCTCTCTCTCTCTGTCTGATTCTCTCTCTCTCTCTGTCTGATTCTCTCTCTCTCTGTCTGATTCTCTCTCTCTCTGTCTGATTCTCTCTCTCTGTCTGATTCTCTCTTTCTCTCTGTCTGATTCTCTCTCTCTCTCTGTCTGATTCTCTCTCTCTCTCTCTGATTCTCTCTCTCGCTCTGTCTGATTCTCTCTCTCTCTGTCTGATTCTCTCTCTCTGTCTGATTCTCTCTTTCTCTCTGTCTGATTCTCTCTCTCTCTCTGTCTGATTCTCTCTCTCTCTCTGTCTGATTCTCTCTCTCTCTCTCTGATTCTCTCTCTCTCTCTGTCTGATTCTCTCTCTCTCTGTCTGATTCTCTCTCTCTCTGTCTGATTCTCGCTCTCTCTGTCTGATTCTCTCTCTCTCTCTGTCTGATTCTCCCTCTCTGTCTGATTCTCTCTCTCTCTCTGTCTGATTATCTCGCTCTCTCTGTCTGATTCTCTCTCTCTCTGTCTGATTCTCTCTCCCTCTGTCTGATTCTATCTCTCTCTGTCTGATTCTCTCTCTCTCTGTCTGATTCTCTCTCTCTCCCTGTCTGATTCTCCCTCTCTCTGTCTGATTCTCTCTCTCTCTCTGTCTGATTCTCTCTCTCTCTCTGTCTGATTCTCTCTCTCTCTCTGTCTGATTCTCTGTCTGATTCTCTCTCTCTCTGTCTGATTCTCTCTCTCTCTCTGTCTGATTCTCCCTCTCTCTGTCTGATTCTCTCTCTCTCTGTCTGATTCTCTCTCTCTCTCTCTGTCCGATTCTCTCTCTCTCTCTGTCTGATTCTCTCTCTCTCTCTGTCTGATACTCTCTCTCTCTCTGTCTGATTCTCTCTCTCTCTCTGTCTGATTCTCTCTCTCTCTCTGTCTGATTCTCTCTCTCTCTCTGTCTGATTCTCTCTCTCTCTCTCTCTCATTCTCTCTCTCTCTGTCTGATTCTCTCTCTCTCTCTGTCTGATTCTCCCTCTCTCTGTCTGATTCTCTCTCTCTCTGTCTGATTCTCTCTCTCTCTCTCTGTCCGATTCTCTCTCTCTCTCTGTCTGATTCTCTCTCTCTCTCTGTCTGATACTCTCTCTCTCTCTGTCTGATTCTCTCTCTCTCTCTGTCTGATTCTCTCTCTCTCTCTGTCTGATTCTCTCTCTCTCTGTCTGATTCTCTCTCTATCTGTCTGATTCTCCCTCTCTCTCTGTCTGATTCTCTCTCTCTCTGTCTGATTCTCTTTTTCTCTCTGTCTGATTCTCCCTCTCTCTGTCTGATTCTCTCTCCCTCTCTGTCTAATTCTCTCTCTCTCTGTATGATTCTCTCTCTCTCTGTCTGATTCTCTCTCTCTCTCTGTCTGATTCTCTCTCTCTCTGATTCTCTCTCTCTGTCTGATTCTCTCTCTCTCTCTCTGTCTGATTCTCTCTCTCTCTCTGTCTGATTCTCTCTCTCTCTCTGTCTGATTCTCTCTCTCTCTCTGTCTGATTCTCTCTCTCTCTGTCTGATTCTCTCTCTCTCTCTGTCTGATTCTCTCTCTCTCTGTCTGATTCTCTCTCTCTCTGTCTGATTCTCTCTCTCTCTTTCTGATTCTCTCTCTCTCTCTGTCTTATTCTCCCCCTCTCTCTGTCTGATTCTCTCTCTCTCTGTCTGATTCTCTCTCTCTGTCTGATTCTCTCTATCTCTCTGTCTGATTCTCTCTCTCTCTCTGTCTGATTCTCTCTCTCTCTGTCTGATTCTCTCTCTCTCTGTCTGATTCTCTCTCTCTCTCTGTCTGATTCTCTCTCTCTGTCTGTCTGATTCTCTCTCTCTCTCTATGTCTGACTCTCTCTCTCTCTTTGTCTGTCTGATTCTCTCTCTCTCTCTCTGTCTGATTCACTCTCTCTCTCTCTGTCTGATTCTCTCTCTCTGTCTGATTCTCTCTCTCTCTCTGTCTGATTCTCTCTCTATCTCTGTCTGATTCTCTCTCTCTCTCTGTCTGATTCTCTCTCTCTCTCTGTCTGATTCTCTCTCTCTGTCTGTCTGATTCTCTCTCTCTGTCTGATTCTCTCACTCTCTCTGTCTGATTCTCTCTCTCTCTCTGTCTGATTCTCTCTCTCTCTCTGTCTGATTCTCTCTCTCTCTCTTTCTGATTCTCTCTCTCTCTCTGTCTGATTCTCTCTCTCTCTCTGTCTGATTCTCTCTCTCTCTCTCTGTCTGATTCTCTCTCTCTCTCTGTCTGATTCTCTCTCTCTCTCTGTCTGATTCTCTCTCTATCTGATTCTCTCTCTCTGTCTGATTCTCTCTCTCTCTCTGTCTAATTCTCTCTCTCTCTGTCTGATTCTCTCTCTCTCTGTCTGATTCTCTCTCTCTCTCTCTCTGTTTCTCTCTCTCTCTGTCTGATTCTCTCTATCTGTCTGATTCTCTCTCTCTGTCTGATTCTCTCCCTGTCTGATTCTCTCTCTCTCTGTCTGATTCTCTCTCTCTCTCTGTCTAATTCTCTCTCTGTCTGATTTTCTCTCTCTCTGTCTGATTCTCTCTCTGTCTGATTCTCTCTCTCTCTGTCTGATTCTCTCTCTTTCTCTGTCTGATTCTCTCTCTCTCTCTCTCTGATTCTCTCTCTCTCTCTGTCTGATTCTCTCTCTCTCTCTGTCTGTTTCTTTCTCTCTCTGTCTGATTCTCTGTCTGATTCTCTCTCTCTGTCTGTCTGATTCTCTCTCTCTGTCTGTCTGATTCTCTCTCTCTGTCTGATTCTCTCTCTCTCTCTGTCTGATTCTCTCTCTCTCTCTGTCTGATTCTCTCTCTCTCTCTGTCTGATTCTCTCTCTCTCTCTGTCTGATTCTCTCTCTCTGTCTGTCTGATTCTCTCTCTCTCTCTGTGTCTGACTCTCTCTCTCTCTTTGTCTGTCTGATTCTCTCTCTCTCTGTCTGATTCACTCTCTCTCTCTCTGTCTGATTCTCTCTCTCTCTCTCTGATTCTCTCTCTCTCTCTGTCTGATTCTCTCTCTATCTCTGTCTGATTCTCTCTCTCTCTCTGTCTGATTCTCTCTCTCTCTCTGTCTGATTCTCTCTCTCTGTCTGTCTGATTCTCTCTCTCTGTCTGATTCTCTCACTCTCTCTGTCTGATTCTCTCTCTCTCTCTGTCTGATTCTCTCTCTCTCTCTGTCTGATTCTATCTCTCTGTCTGATTCTCTCTCTCTCTCTGTGTGATTCTCTCTCTCTCTCTCTGTCAGATTCTCTCTCTCTCTCTGTCTGATTCTCACTCTCTCTGTCTGATTCTCTCTCTCTCTCTGTCTGATTCTCTCTCTCTCTGTCTGATTCTCTCTCTCTCTGTCTGATTCTCTCTCTCTCTCTGTCTGATCTCCCTCTCTCTCTGTCTGATTCTCTCTCTCTCTGTCTGATTCTCTCTCTCTCTGTCTGATTCTCTCTCTCTGTCTGATTCTCTCTCTCTCTCTGTCTGATTCTCTCACTCTCTTTCTGATTCTCTCTCTCTCTGTCTGATTCTCTCTCTCTCTGTCTGATTCTCTCTCTCTCTCTGTCTGATTCTCTCTCTCTCTCTGCTGATTCTCTCTCTCTCTCTGTCTGATTCTCTCTCTCTCTCTGTCTGATTCTCTCTCTCTCTCTCTGTCTGATTCTCTCTCTGTCTGATTCTCTCTCTCTCTGTCTGATTCTCTCTCTCTCTCTGTCTGATTCTCTCTCTCTCTCTGTCTGATTCTCTCTCTCTCTCTGTCTGATTCTCTCTCTCTCTCTCTGTCTGATTTTCTCTCTCTCTCTGTCTGATTCTCTCTCTCTCTCTGTCTGATTCTCTCTCTCTCTCTGTCTGATTCTCTCTCTCTCTCTCTGTCTGATTCTCTCTCTCTCTCTCTGTCTGATTCTCTCTCTCTCTCTGTCTGATTCTCTCTCTCTGTCTGATTCTCTCTCTCTGTCTTATTCTCTCTCTCTCTCTTTCTGATTCTCTCTCTCTCTCTGTCTGATTCTCTCTCTCTCTCTGTCTGATTCTCTCTCTCTCTCTGTCTGATTCTCTCTCTGTCTGATTCTCTCATTCTCTGTCTGATTCTCTCTCTCTCTCTGTCTGATTCTCTCTCTCTCTCTGTCTGATTCTCTCTCTCTGTCTGATTCTCTCTCTCTGTCTTATTCTCTCTCTCTTTCTGATTCTCTCTCTCTCTCTGTCTGATTCTCTCTCTCTCTCGGTCTGATTCTCTCTCTCTCTCTCTGTCTGATTCTCCCTCTCTCTCTGTCTGATTCTCTCTCTCTCTCTGTCTAATTCTCTCTCTCTCTGTCTTATTCTCTCTTTCTCTGTCTGATTCTCTCTCTCTCTCTGTCTGTTTCTCTCTCTCTCTGTCTGATTCTCTCTCTCTCTCTGTCTGATTCTCTCTCTCTCTCTGTCTGATTCTCTCTCTCTGTCTGATTCTCTCTCTCTCTGTCTGATTCTCTCTCTCTCTATGTCTGATTCTCTCTCTCTCTGTCTTATTCTCTCTCTCTCTCTGTCTGATTCTCTCTCTGTCTGATTCTCCCTCTCTCTCTCTGTCTGATTCTCTCTCTCTCTCTGTCTGATTCTCTCTCTCTCTCTGATTCTTTCTCTCTCTCTGTCTGATTCTCTCTCTCTCTCTGTCTGATTCTTTCTCTCTCTGTCTGATTCTCTGTCTGATTCTCTCTCTCTGTCTGTCTGATTCTCTCTCTCTCTCTGTCAAATTCTCTCTCTCTCTGTCTGATTCTCTCTCTCTCTGTCTGATTCTCTCTCTCTCTGTCTGATTCTCTCTCTCTCTCTGTCTGATTCTCTCTCTCTCTCTGTCTGATTCTCTCTCTCTCTGTCTGATTCTCTCTCTCTCTCTCTGTCTGATTCTCTCTCTCTCTCTGTCTGAATCTCTCTCTCTCTGTCTGATTCTCTCTCTCTGTCTTATTCTCTCTCTCTCTCTTTCTGATTCTCTCTCTCTCTGTCTGATTCTCTCTCTCTCTCTGTCTGATTCTCTCTCTCTCTCTCTGTCTGATTCTCTCTCTCTCTCTGTCTGATTCTCTCTCTCTCTCTGTCTGACTCTCTCTCTCTCTCTATCTGATTCTCTCTCTCTCTGTCTGATTCTCTCTCTCTCTCTGTCTGATTCTCTCTCTCTCTGTCTGATTCTCTCTCTCTGTCTGATTCTCTCTCTCTCTGTCTGATTCTCTCTCTCTCTCTGTCTAATTCTCTCTCTCTCTGTCTTATTCTCTCTCTCTCTGTCTGATTCTCTCTCTGTCTGATTCTCTCTCTCTCTCTGTCTGATTCTCTCTCTCTTTCTGTCTGATTCTCTCTCTCTCTGTGTCTGATTCTTTCTCTCTCTCTGTCTGATTCTCTCTCTCTCTCTGTCTGATTCTCTCTCTCTGTCTGTCTGATTCTCTCTCTCTCTCTGTCTGATTCTCTCTCTCTCTCTGTCTGATTCTCTCTCTCTCTCTCTGATTCTCACTCTCTCTCTGTCTGATTCTCTCTCTCTCTCTCTGTCTGATTCTCTCTCTCTCTCTGTCTGATTCTCTCTCTCTGTCTGTCTGATTCTCTCTCTCTCTCTCTGTCTGATTCTCTCTCTCTCTCTCTGTCTGATTCTCTCTCTCTCTCTCTCTGTCTGATTCACTCTCTCTCTCTCTGTCTGATTCTCTCTCTCTCTGTCTGATTCTCTCTCTCTCTCTGTCTGATTCTCTCTCTCTCTCTGTCTGATTCTCTCTCTCTCTCTCTGTCTGATTCTCTCTCTCTCTCTGTCTGATTCTCTCTCTCTGTCTGATTCTCTCACTCTCTCTGTCTGATTCTCTCTCTCTGTCTGTCTGATTCTTTCTCTCTCTCTGTCTGATTCTCTCTCTCTCTGTCTGATTCTCTCTCTCTCTCTGTCTGATTCTCTCTCTCTCTCTCTGTCTGATTCTCTCTCTCTCTCTCTATGTCTGATTCTCTCTCTCTCTCTGTCTGATTCTCACTCTCTCTGTCTGATTCTCTCTCTCTCTCTGTCTGATTCTCTCTCTCTCTGTCTGATTCTCTCTCTCTCTCTGTCTGATTCTCCCTCTCTGTCTGATTCTCTCTCTCTCTGTCTGATTCTCTCTCTCTGTCTGATTCTCTCTCTCTCTCTGTCTGATTCTCTCACTCTCTGTCTGATTCTCTCTGTCTCTCTGTCTGATTCTCTCTCTGTCTGATTCTCTCTCTCTCTGTCTGATTCTCTCTCTCTCTGTCTGATTCTCTCTCTCTCTGTCTGATTCTCTCTCTCTCTCTGTCTGATTCTCTCTCTCTCTCTCTGCTGATTCTCTCTCTCTCTCTGTCTGATTCTCTCTCTCTCTCTGTCTGATTCTCTCTCTGTCTGATTCTCTCTCTCTTTGTCTGATTCTCTCTCTCTCTGTCTGATTCTCTCTCTCTCTCTGTCTGATTCTCTCTCTCTCTCTGTCTGATTCTCTCTCTCTCTGTCTGATTCTCTCTCTCTCTCTCTGTTTGATTCTCTCTCTCTCTCTGTCTGATTCTCTCTCTCTCTCTGTCTGATTCTCTCTCTCTCTCTCTGTCTGATTCTCTCTCTCTCTGTCTGATTCTCTCTCTCTCTCTGTCTTATTCTCTCTCTCTCTGTCTGATTCTCTCTCTCTATCTGATTCTCTCTCTCTCTCTCTCTCTATCTGATTCTCTCTCTCTCTCTCTGTCTGATTCTCTCTCTCTTTCTGATTCTCTCTCTCTGTCTGATTCTCTCTCTCTCTGTCTGATTCTCTCTCTCTCTCTGTCTGATTCTCTCTCTCTCTCTGTCTCATCTCTCTCTCTGTCTGATTCTCTCTCTCTCTCTGTCTGATTCTCTCACTCTCTCTGTCTGATTCTCTCTCTCTCTTTCTGATTCTCTCTCTGTCTGATTCTCTCTCTCTCTCTGTCTGATTCTCTCTCTCTCTCTGTCTGATTCTCTCTCTCTCTCTGTCTGATTCTCTCTCTCTCTGTGTCTGATTCTCCCTCTCTGGCTGATTCTCTCTCTCTCTGTCTGATTCTATCTCTCTCTCTGTCTGATTCTCTCTCTCTCTGTGTCTGATTCTCTCTCTCTCTCTGTCTGATTCTCTCTCTCTATCTATCTAATTCTCTCTCTCTCTCTGTCTGATTCTCTCTCTGTCTCTGTCTGATTCTCTCTCTCTCTCTGTCTGATTCTCTCTCTCTCTGTCTGATTCTCTCTCTCTGTCTTATTCTCTCTCTCTCTCTCTCTGTCTGATTCTCACTCTCTCTGTCTGATTCTCTCTCTCTGTCTGACTCTCTCTCTCTCTCTGTCTGACTCTCTCTCTCTCTGTCTGATTCTCTCTCTCTCTCTGTCTGATTCTCTCTCTCTCTGTCTGATTCTCTCTCTTTCTCTGTCTGATTCTCTCTCTCTCTCTGTCTGATTCTCTGTCTGATTCTCTCTCTCTCTGTCTGATTCTCTCTCTCTCTCTGTCTGATTCTCCCTCTCTCTGTCTGATTCTCTCTCTCTCTGTCTGATTCTCTCTCTCTCTCTCTCTGTCCGATTCTCTCTCTCTCTCTGTCTGATTCTCTCTCTCTCTCTGTCTGATACTCTCTCTCTCTCTGTCTGATTCTCTCTCTCTCTCTGTCTGATTCTCTCTCTCTCTCTGTCTGATTCTCTCTCTCTCTCTGTCTGATTCTCTCTCTCTCTCTCTCTCATTCTCTCTCTCTCTGTCTGATTCTCTCTCTCTCTCTGTCTGATTCTCTCTCTCTCTGTCTGATTCTCTCTCTCTCTGTCTGATTCTCTCTCTGTCTGATTCTCCCTCTCTCTCTGTCTGATTCTCTCTCTCTCTGTCTGATTCTCTTTTTCTCTCTGTCTGATTCTCCCTCTCTCTGTCTGATTGTATCTCCCTCTCTGTCTAATTCTCTCTCTCTCTGTATGATTCTCTCTCTGTCTGATTCTCTCTCTCTCTCTGTCTGATTCTCTCTCTCTCTCTGTCTGATTCTCTCTCTCTGTCTGATTCTCTCTCTCTCTCTGTCTGATTCTCTCTCTTTCTCTGTCTGATTCTCTCTCTCTCTCTGTCTGATTCTCTCTCTCTCTCTGTCTGATTCTCTCTCTCTCTGTCTGATTCTCTCTCTCTCTCTGTCTGATTCTCTCTCTCTCTGTCTGATTCTCTCTCTCTCTGTCTGATTCTCTCTCTCTCTGTCTGATTCTCTCTCTCTCTCTGTCTGATTCTCCCCCTCTGTCTGATTCTCTCTCTCTCTGTCTGATTCTCTCTCTCTGTCTGATTCTCTCTATCTCTCTGTCTGATTCTCTCTCTCTCTCTGTCTGATTCTCTCTCTCTCTCTGTCTGATTCTCTCTCTCTCTGTCTGATTCTCTCTCTCTCTGTCTGATTCTCTCTCTCTCTCTGTCTAATTCTCTCTCTCTGTCTGTCTGATTCTCTCTCTCTCTCTATGTCTGACTCTCTCTCTCTCTTTGTCTGTCTGATTCTCTCTCTCTCTCTCTGTCTTATTCTCTCTCTCTCTCTTTCTGATTCTCTCTCTTTCTGTCTGATTCTCTCTCTCTCTCTGTCTGATTCTCTCTCTCTCTCTCTGTCTGATTCTCTCTCTCTCTCTGTCTGATTCTCTCTCTCTCTCTGTCTGACTCTCTCTCTCTCTCTGTCTGATTCTCTCTCTCTCTGTCTGATTCTCTCTCTCTCTGTCTGATTCTCTCTCTCTCTGTCTGATTCTCTCTCTCTCTGTCTGATTCTCTCTCTCTCTGTCTGATTCTCTCTCTCTCTCTGTCTAATTCTCTCTCTCTCTGTCTGATTCTCTCTCTCTCTGTCTGATTCTCTCTCTGTCTGATTCTCTCTCTCTCTCTGTCTGATTCTCTCTCTCTTTCTGTCTGATTCTCTCTCTCTCTCTGTCTGATTCTTTCTCTCTCTCTGTCTGATTCTCTCTCTCTCTCTGTCTGATTCTCTCTCTCTCTGTCTGATTCTCTGTCTGATTCTCTCTCTCTGTCAGTCTGATTCTCTCTCTCTGTCTGTCTGATTCTCTCTCTCTCTCTGTCTGATTCTCTCTCTCTCTCTGTCTGATTCTCTCTCTCTCTCTCTGATTCTCTCTCTCTCTCTGTCTGATTCTCTCTCTCTCTCTCTGTCTGATTCTCTCTCTCTGTCTGATTCTCTCTCTCTCTCTGTCTGATTCTCTCTCTCTCTCTGTCTGATTCTCTCTCTCTCTCTCTGTCTGATTCTCTCTCTCTCTCTCTGTCTGATTCCTCTCTCTCTCTCTGTCTGATTCTCTCTCTCTCTGTCTGATTCTCTCTCTCTCTCTGTCTGATTCTCTCTCTCTCTCTGTCTGATTCTCTCTCTCTCTCTCTGTCTGATTCTCTCTCTCTCTCTGTCTGATTCTCTCTCTCTCTGTCTGATTCTCTCTCTCTCTGTCTGATTCTCTCTCTCTGTCTGTCTGATTCTCTCTCTCTCTCTGTCTGATTCTCTCTCTCTCTGTCTGATTCTCTCTCTCTCTCTGTCTGATTCTCTCTCTCTCTCTCTGTCTGATTCTCTCTCTCTCTCTCTATGTCTGATTCTCTCTCTCTCTCTCTGTCTGATTCTCTCTCTCTCTGTCTGATTCTCTCTCTCTCTCTGTCTGATTCTCTCTCTCTCTGTCTGATTCTCTCTCTCTCTCTGTCTGATTCTCCTCTCTCTGTCTGATTCTCTCTCTCTCTGTCTGATTCTCTCTCTCTCTGTCTGATTCTCTCTCTCTCTCTGTCTGATTCTCTCTCTCTCTGTCTGATTCTCTCTGTCTCTCTGTCTGATTCTCTCTCTGTCTGATTCTCTCTCTCTCTGTCTGATTCTCTCTCTCTCTGTCTGATTCTCTCTCTCTCTCTGTCTGATTCTCTCTCTCTCTCTGTCTGATTCTCTCTCTCTCTCTGTCTGATTCTCTCTCTCTCTCTGTCTGATTCTCTCTCTCTCTGTCTGATTCTCTCTCTGTCTGATTCTCTCTCTCTGTCTGATTCTCTCTCTCTCTGTCTGATTCTCTCTCTCTCTCTGTCTGATTCTCTCTCTCTCTCTGTCTGATTCTCTCTCTCTCTGTCTGATTCTCTCTCTCTCTCTGTTTGATTCTCTCTCTCTCTCTGTCTGATTCTCTCTCTCTCTCTGTCTGATTCTCTCTCTCTCTCTCTGTCTGATTCTCTCTCTCTCTGTCTGATTCTCTCTCTCTCTCTGTCTGATTCTCTCTCTCTCTCTGTCTGATTCTCTCTCTCTGTCTGATTCTCTCTCTCTCTCTCTCTCTATCTGATTCTCTCTCTCTCTCTGTCTGATTCTCTCTCTCTCTCTTCTGATTCTCTCTCTCTGTCTGATTCTCTCTCTCTCTGTCTGATTCTCTCTCTCTCTCTGTCTGATCTCTCTCTCTCTCTGTCTGATTTCTCTCTCTCTCTGTCTGATTCTCTCTCTCTCTCTGTCTGATTCTCTCACTCTCTCTGTCTGATTCTCTCTCTCTCTTTCTGATTCTCTCTCTGTCTGATTCTCTCTCTCTCTCTGTCTGATTCTCTCTCTCTCTCTGTCTGATTCTCTCTCTCTCTCTGTCTGATTCTCTCTCTCTCTGTGTCTGATTCTCCCTCTCTGGCTGATTCTCTCTCTCTCTGTCTGATTCTATCTCTCTCTCTGTCTGATTCTGATTCTCTCTCTCTCTCTGTCTGATTCTCTCTCTCTCTCTGTCTGATTCTCTCTCTCTATCTATCTAATTCTCTCTCTCTCTGTCTGATTCTCTCTCTGTCTCTGTCTGATTCTCTCTCTCTCTCTGTCTGATTCTCTCTCTCTCTGTCTGATTCTCTCTCTCTGTCTTATTCTCTCTCTCTCTCTCTCTGTCTGATTCTCACTCTCTCTGTCTGATTCTCTCTCTCTGTCTGACTCTCTCTCTCTCTCTGTCTGACTCTCTCTCTCTCTGTCTGATTCTCTCTCTCTCTCTGTCTGATTCTCTCTCTCTCTGTCTGATTCTCTCTCTTTCTCTGTCTGATTCTCTCTCTCTCTCTGTCTGATTCTCTGTCTGATTCTCTCTCTCTCTGTCTGATTCTCTCTCTCTCTCTGTCTGATTCTCCCTCTCTCTGTCTGATTCTCTCTCTCTCTGTCTGATTCTCTCTCTCTCTCTCTCTGTCCGATTCTCTCTCTCTCTCTGTCTGATTCTCTCTCTCTCTCTGTCTGATACTCTCTCTCTCTCTGTCTGATTCTCTCTCTCTCTCTGTCTGATTCTCTCTCTCTCTCTGTCTGATTCTCTCTCTCTCTCTGTCTGATTCTCTCTCTCTCTCTCTCTCATTCTCTCTCTCTCTGTCTGATTCTCTCTATCTCTCTGTCTGATTCTCTCTCTCTCTGTCTGATTCTCTCTCTATCTGTCTGATTCTCCCTCTCTCTCTGTCTGATTCTCTCTCTCTCTGTCTGATTCTCTTTTTCTCTCTGTCTGATTCTCCCTCTCTCTGTCTGATTCTATCTCCCTCTCTGTCTAATTCTCTCTCTCTCTGTATGATTCTCTCTCTCTCTGTCTGATTCTCTCTCTCTCTCTGTCTGATTCTCTCTCTCTCTCTCTCTGATTCTCTCTCTCTGTCTGATTCTCTCTCTCTCTCTGTCTGATTCTCTCTCTTTCTCTGTCTGATTCTCTCTCTCTCTCTGTCTGATTCTCTCTCTCTCTCTGTCTGATTCTCTCTCTCTCTGTCTGATTCTCTCTCTCTCTCTGTCTGATTCTCTCTCTCTCTGTCTGATTCTCTCTCTCTCTGTCTGATTCTCTCTCTCTCTGTCTGATTCTCTCTCTCTCTGTCTGATTCTCTCTCTCTCTCTGTCTGATTCTCCCCCTCTCTCTGTCTGATTCTCTCTCTCTCTGTCTGATTCTCTCTCTCTGTCTGATTCTCTCTATCTCTCTGTCTGATTCTCTCTCTCTCTCTGTCTGATTCTCTCTCTCTCTCTGTCTGATTCTCTCTCTCTCTGTCTGATTCTCTCTCTCTCTGTCTGATTCTCTCTCTCTCTCTGTCTGATTCTCTCTCTCTGTCTGTCTGATTCTCTCTCTCTCTCTATGTCTGACTCTCTCTCTCTCTTTGTCTGTCTGATTCTCTCTCTCTCTCTCTGTCTGATTCACTCTCTCTCTCTCTCTGTCTGATTCTCTCTCTCTCTCTGTCTGATTCTCTCTCTCTCTCTGTCTGATTCTCTCTCTATCTCTGTCTGATTCTCTCTCTCTCTCTGTCTGATTCTCTCTCTCTCTCTGTCTGATTCTCTCTCTCTGTCTGTCTGATTCTCTCTCTCTGTCTGATTCTCTCACTCTCTCTGTCTGATTCTCTCTCTCTCTGTCTGATTCTCTCTCTCTCTCTGTCTGATTCTCTCTCTCTCTCTTTCTGATTCTCTCTCTCTCTGTCTGATTCTCTCTCTCTCTCTGTCTGATTCTCTCTCTCTCTCTCTGTCTGATTCTCTCTCTCTCTCTGTCTGATTCTCTCTCCCTCTCTGTCTCATTCTCTCTCTATCTGATTCTCTCTCTCTGTCTGATTCTCTCTCTGTCTAATTCTCTCTCTCTCTGTCTGATTCTCTCTCTCTCTGTCTGATTCTCTCTCTCTCTCTGTCTGTTTCTCTCTCTCTCTGTCTGATTCTCTCTCTCTATCTGTCTGATTCTCTCTCTCTGTCTGATTCTCTCTCTGTCTGATTCTCTCTCTGTCTGATTCTCTCTCTCACTGTCTGATTCTCTCTCTCTCTCTGTCTAATTCTCTCTCTCTCTGTCTGATTTTCTCTCTCTCTGTCTGATTCTCTCTCTGTCTGATTCTCTCTCTCTGTCTGATTCTCTCTCTTTCTCTGTCTGATTCTCTCTCTCTCTCTCTCTCTGATTCTCTCTCTCTCTCTGTCTGATTCTCTCTCTCTCTCTGTCTGTTTCTTTCTCTCTCTGTCTGATTCTCTCTCTCTGTCTGTCTGATTCTCTCTCTCTGTCTGTCTGATTCTCTCTGTCTGATTCTCTCACTCTCTCTGTCTGATTCTCTCTCTCTCTCTGTCTGATTCTCTCTCTCTCTCTGTCTGATTCTCTCTCTCTGTCTGATTCTCTCTCTCTCTCTCTGTGATTCTCTCTCTCTCTCTTTGTCTGATTCTCTCTCTCTCTCTTTCTGATTCTCACTCTCTCTGTCTGATTCTCTCTCTCTCTGTCTGATTCTCTCTCTCTCTCTGTCTGATTCTCCCTCTCTCTCTTTCTGATTCTCTCTCTCTCTGTCTGATTCTCTCTCTCTCTGTCTGATTCTCTCTCTCTGTCTGATTCTCTCTCTCTCTCTGTCTGATTCTCTCACTCTCTGTCTGATTCTCTCTCTCTCTCTGTCTGATTCTCTCTCTCTCTCTGTCTGATTCTCTCTCTCTCTCTGTCTGATTCTCTCTCTCTCTCTGCTGATTCTCTCTCTCTCTCTGTCTGATTCTCTCTCTCTCTCTGTCTGATTCTCTCTCTCTCTCTCTGTCTGATTCTCTCTCTGTCTGATTCTCTCTCTCTCTTCTGATTCTCTCTCTCTCTCTGTCTGATTCTCTCTCTCTCTCTGTCTGATTCTCTCTCTCTCTCTGTCTGATTCTCTCTCTCTCTCTCTGTCTGATTCTCTCTCTCTCTCTGTCTGATTCTCTCTCTCTCTCTGTCTGATTCTCTCTCTCTCTCTGTCTGATTCTCTCATTCTCTGTCTGATTCTCTCATTCTCTGTCTGATTCTCTCTCTCTCTCTGTCTGATTCTCTCTCTCTCTCTGTCTGATTCTCTCTCTCTCTCTGTCTGATTCTCTCTCTCTCTGTATGATTCTCTCTCTCTCTCTCTGTCTGATTCTCTCTCTCTCTCTGTCTGATTCTCTCTCTCTCTCTGTCTGATTCTCTCTCTCTGTCTTATTCTCTCTCTCTGTCTTATTCTCTCTCTCTCTCTTTCTGATTCTCTCTCTCTCTCTGTCTGATTCTCTCTCTCTCTCGGTCTGATTCTCTCTCTCTCTCTCTGTCTGATTCTCTCTCTCTCTCTGTTTGATTCTCTCTCTCTCTCTGTCTGATTCTCTCTCTCTCTGTCTGATTCTCTCTCTCTCTGTCTGATTATCTCTCTCTCTCTGTCTGTTTCTCTCTCTCTCTGTCTGATTCTCTCTCTCTCTCTGTCTGATTCTCTCTCTCTCTCTGTCTGATTCTCTCTCTCTGTCTGATTCTCTCTCTCTCTGTCTGATTCTCTCTCTCTCTCTGTCTGATTCTCTCTCTCTCTGTCGTATTCTCTCTCTCTCTCTGTCTGATTCTCTCTCTGTCTGATTCTCCCTCTCTCTCTCTGTCTGATTCTCTCTCTCTCTCTGTCTGATTCTCTCTCTCTGTCTGATTCTTTCTCTCTCTCTGTCTGATTCTCTCTCTCTCTCTGTCTGATTCTTTCTCTCTCTGTCTGATTCTCTGTCTGATTCTCTCTCTCTGTCTGTCTGATTCTCTCTCTCTCTCTGTCAAATTCTCTCTCTCTCTGTCTGATTCTCTCTCTCTCTGTCTGATTCTCTCTCTCTGTCTGATTCTCTCTCTCTCTCTGTCTGATTCTCTCTCTCTCTCTGTCTGATTCTCTCTCTCTCTGTCTGATTCTCTCTCTCTCTGTTTGATTCTCTCTCTCTCTCTGTCTGATTCTCTCTCTCTCTCTTTCTGATTCTCTCTCTCTCTCTGTCTGATTCTCTCTCTCTCTCTGTCTGATTCTCTCTCTCTCTCTCTGTCTGATTCTCTCTCTCTCTCTGTCTGATTCTCTCTCTCTCTCTGTCTGATTCTCTCTCTCTCTCTATCTGATTCTCTCTCTCTCTGTCTGATTCTCTCTCTCTCTCTGTCTGATTCTCTCTCTCTCTGTCTGATTCTCTCTCTCTGTCTGATTCTCTCTCTCTCTGTCTGATTCTCTCTCTCTCTCTGTCTAATTCTCTCTCTCTCTGTCTTATTCTCTCTCTCTCTGTCTGATTCTCTCTCTGTCTGATTCTCTCTCTCTCTCTGTCTGATTCTCTCTCTCTCTCTGTCTGATTCTCTCTCTCTCTCTGTCTGATTCTTTCTCTCTCTCTGTCTGATTCTCTCTCTCTCTCTCTCTGATTCTTTCTCTCTCTGTCTGATTCTCTGTCTGATTCTCTCTCTCTGTCAGTCTGATTCTCTCTCTGTCTGTCTGATTCTCTCTCTCTGTCTGATTCTCTCTCTCTCTCTGTCTGATTCTCTCTCTCTCTCTCTTATTCTCTCTCTCTCTCTGTCTGATTCTCTCTCTCTCTCTCTGTCTGATTCTCTCTCTCTCTCTGTCTGATTCTCTCTCTCTGTCTGTCTGATTCTCTCTCTCTCTCTCTGTCTGATTCTCTCTCTCTCTCTCTGTCTGATTCTCTCTCTCTCTCTCTCTGTCTGATTCACTCTCTCTCTCTGTCTGATTCTCTCTCTCTCTGTCTGATTCTCTCTCTCTCTCTGTCTGATTCTCTCTCTCTCTCTGTCTGATTCTCTCTCTCTGTCTGATTCTCTCTCTCTCTCTGTGTGATTCTCTCTCTCTGTCTGATTCTCTCACTCTCTCTGTCTGATTCTCTCTCTCTCTCTGTCTGATTCTTTCTCTCTCTCTCTCTGATTCTCTCTCTCTCTGTCTGATTCTCTCTCTCTCTCTGTCTGATTCTCTCTCTCTCTCTGTCTGATTCTCTCTCTCTCTCTGTCTGATTCTCTCTCTCTCTGTCTGATTCTCTCTCTCTCTCTGTCTGATTCTCCCTCTCTCTCTGTCTGATTCTCTCTCTCTCTGTCTGATTCTCTCTCTCTGTCTGATTCTCTCTCTCTCTCTGTCTGATTCTCTCACTCTCTGTCTGATTCTCTCTCTCTCTCTGTCTGATTCTCTCTCTGTCTGATTCTCTCTCTCTCTGTCTGATTCTCTCTCTCTCTGTCTGATTCTCTCTCTCTCTCTGTCTGATTCTCTCTCTCTCTCTGTCTGATTCTCTCTCTCTCTCTGCTGATTCTCTCTCTCTCTCTGTCTGATTCTCTCTCTCTCTCTGTCTGATTCTCTCTCTGTCTGATTCTCTCTCTCTCTGTCTGATTCTCTCTCTCTCTGTCTGATTCTCTCTCTCTCTCTGTCTGATTCTCTCTCTCTCTCTGTCTGATTCTCTCTCTCTCTCTGTCTGATTCTCTCTCTCTCTGTCTGATTCTCTCTCTCTCTGTTTGATTCTCTCTCTCTCTCTGTCTGATTCTCTCTCTCTGTCTGATTCTCTCTCTCTCTCTGTCTGATTCTCTCTCTCTCTGTCTGATTCTCTCTCTCTCTCTGTCTGATTCTCTCTCTCTCTCTGTCTTATTCTCTCTCTCTGTCTGATTCTCTCTCTCTATCTGATTCTCTCTCTCTCTCTCTCTATCTGATTGTCTCTCTCTCTCTCTGTCTGATTCTCTCTCTCTCTCTCTGTCTGATTCTCTCTCTCTGTCTGATTCTCTCTCTCTCTGTCTGATTCTCTCTCTTCTCTGTCTGATTCTCTCTCTCTCTCTGTCTCATCTCTCTCTCTGTCTGATTCTCTCTCTCTCTCTGTCTGATTCTCTCACTCTCTCTGTCTGATTCTCTCTCTCTCTTTCTGATTCTCTCTCTGTCTGATTCTCTCTCTCTCTCTGTCTGATTCTCTCTCTCTCTCTGTCTGATTCTCTCTCTCTCTCTGTCTGATTCTCTCTCTCTCTCTGTCTGATTCTCTCTCTCTCTGTGTCTGATTCTCCCTCTCTGGCTGATTCTCTTTCTCTCTGTCTGATTCTCTCTCTCTCTCTGTCTGATTCTCTCTCTCTCTCTGTCTGATTTTCTCTCTCTCTCTGTCTGATTCTCTCTCTCTATCTATCTAATTCTCTCTCTCTCTGTGTCTGATTCTCTCTCTGTCTCTGTCTGATTCTCTCTCTCTCTCTGTCTGATTCTCTCTCTCTCTGTCTGATTCTCTCTCTCTGTCTTATTCTCTCTCTCTCTCTCTGTCTGATTCTCACTCTCTCTGTCTGATTCTCTCTCTCTGTCTGACTCTCTCTCTCTCTCTGTCTGACTCTCTCTCTCTCTGTCTGATTCTCTCTCTCTGTCTGATTCTCTCTCTCTCTGTCAGATTCTCTCTCTCTCTCTGTCTGATTCTCTCTCTCTCTCTCTGTCTGATTCTCTCTCTCTCTCTCTGTCTGATTCTCTCTCTCTCTCTGTCTGATTCTCTCTCTCTCTCTGTCTGATTCTCTCTCTCTCTCTGTCTGATTCTCTCTCTCTGTCTGATTCTCTCTCTCTCTGTGTGTTTCTCTCTCTCTCTCTCTGTCTGATTCTCTCTCTCTCTCTGTCTGATTCTCACTCTCTCTGTCTGATTCTCTCTCTCTCTCTGTCTGATTCTCTCTCTCTCTGTCTGATTCTCTCTCTCTCTCTGTCTGATTCTCCCTCTCTGTCTGATTCTCTCTCTCTCTGTCTGATTCTCTCTCTCTCTGTCTGATTCTCTCTCTCTGTTTGATTCTCTCTCTCTCTCTGTCTGATTCTCTCACTCTCTGTCTGATTCTCTCTCTCTCTGTCTGATTCTCTCTCTCTCTGTCTGATTCTCTCTCTCTCTGTCTTTTTCTCTCTCTCTCTGTGTCTGATTCTCTCTCTCTCTCTGTCTGATTCTCTCTCTCTCTCTGCTGATTCTCTCTCTCTCTCTGTCTGATTCTCTCTCTCTCTCTCTATCTGATTCTCTCTCTCTCTATCTGTCTGATTCTCTCTCTGTCTGATTCTCTCTCTCTCTGTCTGATTCTCTCTCTCTCTCTGTCTGATTCTCTCTCTCTCTCTGTCTGATTCTCTCTCTGTCTCTGTCTGATTCTCTCTCTGTCTCTGTCTGATTCTCTCTCTCTCTCTGTCTGATTCTCTCTCTCTCTCTGTCTGATTCTCTCTCTCTCTCTGTCTGATTCTCTCATTCTCTGACTGATTCTCTCTCTCTCTCTGTCTGATTCTCTCTCTCTCTCTGTCTGATTCTCTCTCTCTCTCTGTCTGATTCTCTCTCTCTGTCTGATTCTCTCCCTCTCTGTCTGATTCTCTCTCTCTCTCTGTCTAATTCTCTCTCTCTCTGTCTGATTCTCTCTCTCTCTGTCTGATTCTCTCTCTCTCTGTCTGATTCTCTCTCTCTCTGTCTGTTTCTCTCTCTCTCTCTGTCTGATTCTCTCTCTCTCTCTCTGTCTGATTCTCTCTCTCTATCTCTGTCTGATTCACTCTCTCTCTCTCTGTCTGATTCTTTCTCTCTCTGTCTGATTCTCACTCTCTGTCTGATTCTCTCTCTCTCTCTGTCTGATTCTCACTCTCTGTCTGATTCTCTCTCTCTCTCTGTCTGATTCTCTCTCTCTCTCTCTGTCTGATTCACTCTCTCTCTCTGTCTGATTCTCTCTCTCTCTGTCTGATTCTCTCTCTCTCTGTCTGATTCTCTCTCTCTCTCTGTCTGATTCTCTCTCTCTCTCTGTCTGATTCTCTCTCTCTCTCTGTCTGATTCTCTCTCTCTCTGTCTGATTCTCTCTCTCTCTCTGTCTGATTCTCTCTTTCTCTCTGTCTGATTCTCTCTCTCTCTGTCTGATTCTCTCTCTCTCTGTCTGATTCTCTCTCTGTCTCTGTCTGATTCTCTCTCTCTCTCTGTCTGATTCTCTCTCTCTCTGTCTGATTCTCTCTCTCTCTCTGTCTGATTTTCTCTCTCTCTCTATCTGATTCTCTCTCTCTCTCTGTCTGATTCTCTCTCTCTCTCTGTCTGATTCTCTCTCTCTCTGTGTCTGATTCTCTCTCTCTCTCTGTCTGATTCTCTCTCTCTCTCTGTCTGATTCTCTCTCTGTCTGATTCTCTCTCTCTCTCTGTCTGATTCTCTCTCTCTCTCTGTCTGATTCTCTCTCTCTCTCTGTCTGATTCTCTCTCTCTCTCTGTCTGATTCTCTCTCTGTCTCTGTCTGATTCTCTCTCTGTCTCTGTCTGATTCTCTCTCTCTCTCTGTCTGATTCTCTCTCTCTCTCTGTCTGATTCTCTCATTCTCTGTCTGATTCTCTCTCTCTCTCTGTCTGATTCTCTCTCTCTCTCTGTCTGATTCTCTCTCTCTCTCTGTCTGATTCTCTCTCTCTCTGTCTGATTCTCTCTCTCTCTCTGTCTGATTCTCTCTCTCTCTGTCTGATTCTCTCTCTCTCTGTCTGATTCTCTCTCTCTCTGTCTGTTTCTCTCTCTCTCTCTGTCTGATTCTCTCTCTCTCTCTCTGTCTGATTCTCTCTCTCTCTCTGTCTGATTCTCTCTCTCTCTCTGTCTGATTCTCTCTCTCTCTGTCTGATTCTCTCTCTCTGTCTGATTCTCTCTCTCTCTCTGTCTGATTCTCTCTCTCTGTCTGATTCTCTCTCTCTGTCTGATTCTCTCTCTCTCTCTGTCTGATTCTCTCTCTCTCTCTGTCTGATTCTCTCTCTCTCTGTCTGATTCTCTCTCTCTCTCTGTCTGATTCTCTCTCTCTCTCTGTCTGATTCTCTCTCTCTCTCTGTCTGATTCTCTCTCTCTCTGTCTGATTCTCTCTCTCTCTCTGTCTGATTCTCTCTCTCTCTGTCTGATTCTCTCTCTCTCTGTCTGATTCTCTCTCTCTCTGTCTGATTCTCTCTCTTCTCTGTCTGATTCTCTCTCTCTCTCTGTCTGATTCTCTCTCTCTCTGTCTGATTCTCTCTCTCTCTCTGTCTGATTCTCTCTCTCTCTCTGTCTGATTCTCTCTCTCTCTCTGTCTGATTCTCTCTCTCTCTCTCTGTCTGATTCTCTCTCTCTCTGTCTGATTCTCTCTCTCTCTCTGTCTGATTCTCTCTCTCTCTCTGTCTGATTCTCTCTCTGTCTGATTCTCTCTCTCTCTCTCTGTCTGATTCTCTCTCTCTCTCTGTCTGATTCTCTCTCTCTGTCTGATTCTCTCTCTCTCTCTGTCTGATTCTCTCTCTCTCTCTGTCTGATTCTCTCTCTCTCTGTCTGATTCTCTCTCTCTCTCTGTCTAATTCTCTCTCTCTCTGTCTGATTCTCTCTCTCTCTCTGTGTTTCTCTCTCTCTCTGTCTGTTTCTCTCTCTCTCTCTGTCTGATTCTCTCTCTCTCTCTGTCTGATTCTCTTTATCTCTGTGTCTGATTCTTTCTCTCTCTGTCTGATTCTCTGTCTGATTCTCTCTCTCTCTGTCTGATTCTCTCCTCTCTCTCTGTCTGATTCTCTCTCTCTCTCTGTCTGATGCTCTCTCTCTCTCTGTCTGATTCTCTCTCTCTCTCTGTCTGATTCTCTCTCTCTCTTTCTGCCTGATTCTCTCTCTCTCTCTGCCTGATTCTCTCTCTCTCTCTGTCTGATTCTCTCTCTCTGTCTGTCTGATTCTCTCTCTCTGTCTGTCTGATTCTCTCTCTCTCTCTGTCTGATTCTCTCTCTCTCTCTCTGTCTGATTCTCTCTCTCTCTCTCTGTCTGATTCACTCTCTCTCTCTCTGTCTGATTCTCTCTCTCTCTGTCTGATTCTTTCTCTCTCTCTGTCTGATTCTCTCTCTGTCTGATTCTCTCTCTCTCTCTGTCTGATTCTCTCTCTCTCTCTGTCTGATTCTCTCTCTCTCTGTCTGATTCTCTCTCTCTCTCTGTCTCATTCTCTCTCTCTCTCTGTCTGATTCTCTCTCTCTCTGTCTGATTCTCTCTCTCTCTCTGTCTGATTCTCTCTCTCTCTCTATCTGATTCTCTCTCTCTCTCTGTCTGATTCTCTCTCTCTGTCTGATTCATTCTCTCTCTCTGTCTGATTCTCTCTCTCTCTCTTTCTGATTCTCTCTCTCTCTGTCTGATTCTCTCTCTCTCTGTCTGATTCTCTCTCTCTGTCTGATTCTCTCTCTCTCTCTGTCTGATTCTCTCTCTCTCTGTCTGATTCTCTCTCTCTGTCTGATTCTCTCTCTCTCTCTGTCTGATTCTCTCTCTCTCTCTGTCTGATTCTATCTCTCTGTCTGATTCTCTCTCTCTCTGTCTGATTCTCTCTCTCTCTGTCTGATTCTCTCTCTCTCTCTGTCTGATTCTCTCTCTCTCTCTGTCTGATTCTCCCTCTCTCTTTCTGATTCTCTCTCTCTCTGTCTGATTCTCTGTCTGATTCTCTCTCTCTCTGATTCTCTCTCTCTCTCTCTCTGATTCTCTCTCTCTCTCTGTCTGATACTCTCTCTCTCTCTGTCTGATTCTCTCTCTCTGTTTAATTCTCTCTCTCTGTGTCTGATTCTCTCTCTCTCTGTCTGATTCTCTCTCTCTCTGTCTGATTCTCTCTCTCTCTCTGTCTGATTCTCTCTCTCTCTCTGTCTGATACTCTCTCTCCATGTCTGATTCTCTCTCTCTCTGTCTGATTCTCTCTCTCTCTCTCTGTCTCATTCTCTCTCTCTCTGTGTCTGATTCTCTCTCTCTCTCTGTCTGATTCTCTCTCTCTCTCTGTCTGATACTCTCTCTCTCTCTGTCTGATTCTCTCTCTCTCTCTGTCTGATTCTCTCTCTATCTGTCTGATTCTCTCTCTCTCTCTGTCTAATTTTCTCTCTCTCTGTCGGATTCTCTCTCTCTCTGTCTGATTCTCTCTTTCTCTGTCTGATTCTCTCGCTCTCTCTGTCTGATTCTCTCTCTCTCTCTGTCTGATTCTCTCTCTCTCTCTGTCTGATTCTCTCTCTCTCTCTCGTCTGATTCTGTCTCTCTGTCTGATTCTCTCTCTCTCTCTGTCTGATTCTCTCTCTGTCTGATTCTCTCTCTCTCTCTGTCTGATTCTCTCTCTCTCGCTGTCTGATTCTCTCTCTCTCTCTGTCTGATTCTCTCTCTCTCTGTCTGATTCGCTCTCTCTCTCTGTGTGATTCTCTCTCTCTCTCTGTCTGATTCTCTCTCTCTGTCGGATTCTCTCTCTCTCTGTCTGATTCTCTCTTTCTCTGTCTGATTCTCTCGCTCTCTCTGTCTGATTCTCTCTCTCTCTCTGTCTGATTCTCTCTCTCTCTCTGTCTGATTCTCTCTCTCTCTCTGTCTGATTCTGTCTCTCTGTCTGATTCTCTCTCTCTCTCTGTCTGATTCTCTCTCTGTCTGATTCTCTCTCTCTCTCTGTCTGATTCTCTCTCTCTCGCTGTCTGATTCTCTCTCTCTCTCTGTCTGATTCTCTCTCTCTCTGTCTGATTCGCTCTCTCTCTCTGTGTGATTCTCTCTCTCTCTCTGTCTGATTCTCTCTCTCTGTCTGATTCTCTCTCTCTCTCTCTGTCTGATTCTCTCTCTCTGTCTGATTCTCTCTCTCTCTCTGTCTGATTCTCTCTCTCTCTCTGTCTGATTCTCTCTCTCTCTCTGTCTGATTCTCTCTCTCTGTCTGATTCTCTCTCTCTCTGTCTGATTCTCCTCTCTCTCTGTCTAATTCTCTCTCTCTCTGTCTGATTCTCTCTCTCTCTGTCTGATTCTCTCTCTCTCTGTCTGTTTCTCTCTCTCTCTCTGTCTGATTCTCTCTCTCTCTCTGTCTGATTCTCTCTCTCTCTCTGCCTGATTCTTTCTCTCTCTGTCTGATTCTCTGTCTGATTCTCTCTCTCTGTCTGTCTGATTCTCTCTCTCTCTCTGTCTGATTCTCTCTCTCTCTCTGTCTGATTCTCTCTCTCTCTCTGTCTGATTCTCTCTCTTTCTCTGCCTGATTCTCTCTCTCTCTCTCTGTCTGATTCTCTCTCTCTCTCTCTGTCTGATTCTCTCTCTCTCTCTGTCTGATTCTCTCTCTCTGTCTGTCTGATTCTCTCTCTCTCTCTGTCTGATTCTCTCTCTCTCTCTC
>NW_027596946.1:47500-92500 GCF_964194155.1 Cetorhinus maximus | reverse complement strand
TAGATAAAGGGGAACCAGTAGATGTAATATATTTGGATTTCCAGAAGATAAGGTACTGCACGTAAGGCAGCTTAATAAGATAAGAGCCCATGTTGTGAGGGATAATATATTAGCATGGATAGAGGATTGGCTAACTAATAGAAGACAGAGAGTTGGGATATGGGGGGAGCATTTTCAGGATGGCAACCTGTAACTAGTGGAGTGCCACAGGGATTAGTGCTGGGGCCACAATTATTTACAATATATATTAACAACTTGGATGAGGGAAATGAATGTACTATCGCCAAGTTTGCAGATGACCAAAAAATAGATGGGAAGGCAATTGGTGAGGATGACACAAGGAGTCTACAGAGGGATATAGACAGGTTAAGTGAGTGGGCAGATGGAATATAATGTGGGAAAGTGTGAGGTTATGCACTTTGGCAGGAAGAATAGAGGAGCTGAATATTACTTAAATGGAGAAAGGCTGCAGAAATCTGCGGCACAGAGGGATTCGGGGGTCCTCGTGCATGTATCACAAAAAGCTAACATACAAGTTCAGCAGGTAATAGGGAAGGCAAATGGAATGGAGTATAAAAATAGGAACGTCTTTAGTGAACATTTTTGGTCCCCTTTTCTAAGGAAAGATATACTGGCATTGGAGGCAGTCCAGAGAAGGTTCACTAGGTTGATCCTGGGTATAGAAGGATTTTCTTATGAGGAGAGGTTGAGTAGGTTGGACCTGTGCTCATTGGAGTTTAGAAGAATGAGAGACGACCTTATTGAAACCTATCAGATTCTTAGGGGGCTTGACAGGGTAGATGCTGAGAGGTTGTTTCCCCTTGTGGGAGAGTCTAGGACCAGGGGGCATAATCTCAGAGTAAAGGGGTCACCCATTTAAGACAGAGACGAGGAGGAATTTCTTCTCTCTAAGGGTGGTGAATCTATGGAATTCTTTACCGCAGAGGGCTGTAGAGGCTGGGTCATTAAATATATTGAAGGCTGAGATAGAGAGATTTTTAATCAGTCAGGGAATCGAGGGTTATGGGGAAAAGGCAGGAAAGTGGAGTTGAGGATTATTAGATCAGCCACGATCTCACGGAATGGCAGAGCAGACTCGATGGGCCGAAGGGCCTACTTCTGCTGCCACGCCTTATGGTCTCTCTCTCTCTTTCTGTCTCTCTCTCTCTGTCTCTCTCTCTCTGTCTCTCTCTCCCTCTCCCCGTCTCTCTCTCTCCCTCTCCCCGTCTCTCTCTCCCTCTCCCCGTCTCTCTCTCCCTCTCCCCGTCTCTCTCTCCCTCTCCCCGTCTCTCTCTCTCCCTCTCCCCGTCTCTCTCTCCCTCTCCCCGTCTATCTCTCCCTCTCCCCGTCTCTCTCTCCCTCTCCCCGTCTCTCTCTCCCTCTCCCCGTCTCTCTCTCCCTCTCCCCGTCTCTCTCTCCCTCTCCCCGTCTCTCTCTCTCTGCCTCAATGCCTCTCTCTCTGCGTCTCTCTGTTTCTCTGCGTCTCTCTCTCTCTGCGTCTCTCTCTCTCTGCGTCTCTCTCTTTCTCTGCGTCTCTCTCTCTGCGTCTCTCTCTCTCTCTGCGTCTCTCTCTCTCTCTCTGCGTCTCTCTCTCTGCGTCTCTCTCTCTGCGTCTCTCTCTCTCTCTGCGTCTTTCTCTGTTTCTCTCAATCTCTCTCTCTCTCTCTCTCTCTGCCTGTTTGAATCTCTCTGCCTCTCCGTCTTTCTGTGTCCCTCTGCCTCTCTGTCTGTCTGCCTCTCTCCTTTCCTCTCTCTGTGTGTATCAGTCTGTCTGCCTCTCTCTCTTTTTTCCTGTCCCTCTATCTCTCTCTCTCCCCACCTCCCAGTTATTGGGATTGTGTTATCACATGAATTTCCCCACAACGTGACTGTTAAATCTGGACTCAAGTAAAATAATGTGTCAACATCCTTCCTTAATGTCATTTTTAAATCTGAACACACATGTCCTGGCAGCTGGCCGAGACAACCTTCTTCCCTCTGAGGGGATATTATTTTAGTATTGCCAAAAAAAGAAACCTGTCGAAGCTTTTCATCTTGCACTCATCAGGACATTCACAAGAATACCAATATAAGGGGGGAAACAGCAAGTTATACTGTATGTGAGGAGCATGCTGACTGGTTGGCAAGTGGCGTTGCCATGTAGAATGTACAGCTGATGGCTGCCAAGCATTGTTTGAAATTTAAACCAGGCAGCTTGACCCTGATTGGTCAAGGCATTGCCTTGAGGAATGAACCAGTGAATGGCTGTCACTTATTTTGCTTAGCTGAAGCAGGCACATAGGGTGTAGGTAAAAGCAAAATACTGCGGATGCGGGAAATCTGAAACAAAATCAAAAATGGCTGGAAAAACTCAGCAGGTCTGACACCATCTGTGGAGAGGAAGACAGAGTTAACGTTTCGAGTCCGTATGACTCTTCATCAGAAGACTCTTCATACATACATGTGCGTACATGTTCTCTCTGTTTGCAAAGAACAAAGAAAATATATCTCTCCTCTCTCCGTCTCTCTCTCTCTCTCTCTCTCTTCTCTCTCTCTCTCTCTGTCTCTCTCTCTCTCTCCGCCTCGCTCTCTCTCCATCTCTCTCTCCATCTCTCTCTCTCTCCGTCTCTCTCTCTCCGTCTCTCTCTCTCTCCGTCTCTCTCTCTCTCTCCGTCTCTCTCTCTCTCCGTCTCTCTCTCTCCGTCTCTCTCTCTCTCCGTCTCTCTCTCTCTCCGTCTCTCTCTCTCCCTCTCTCTCTCTCCCTCTCTCCCTCTCTCTCTCCCTCTCCCCGTCCTAATAATGTGCCTTCCAGTGCACGCAAATGTGCCACACAGCGAGGCCAACTGACAATCTTAAATTGTTTGTCAGCATAATTTTTTTTTTTATAGCACACTCGGGATTGTTTAGCAGATGCTGTCCAGTCGCTGAATCACACCTAATGTCGGAGACTGTGCGCTTTGAGTGTTGGCAAGCACGGGCCGGCTGGGTACCGTCCGTACCCTGCCCGTTGCGAACGGCGTCCGGGACGCACTGCTTAGGTACGATCCACCCGTCTTTGGGGGACTGTACGGCCCACGTCCCCAACATCACACTGGCACCGAAATCCTTATACCGACCGACTCAGTTGCCGTGACGGGCAGAACGAACGTCTTTTAGGCTTGATGGCAGTGTCCTGTTCCTGGCGAATACCGCTCCACAGCCGGGCAAGGTCGCTCCACCCTTAAAAGGTGAATTTGAGCGCAGGATGGGACCCATTAAGACGTGAAGGGGAGTTGTTAGCCCCCCAAAAAAAAAGGACCTTCTGCCTGCCACACAAATGAGTCCTGCGGGCACACGAATCTCTCTGCTCTTAAGAATAACAACCCCGCCTTCTCCGGTCCCTCCACACGGACCGAAGCCCCTCGTTCCTGGAACCACTCGGGCCACTCTCCTGCCCACACCCGCTCCAAGGCCTTGACGTCCTTCCGAAAGCGCGGCGCCCAGAGTCGGACGCGGCATTCCGGCATGGGGGGTCTCACCCGGTGCCTGGTGAAGGATTCTCGGAGGCCGTTCAGAGGAAGGTTCACTGGGCTGATTCCTGGGGTGAAGGGGGGTGGTTTGTCTTGTGAGGAAAGGTTGAGCAGGTTGGGGCCCTGTACCCAGTGGAGTTTCGAAGAATGAGGGGCGACCTTATTGAAACATATCAGACTCTGAGGGGGCTTGACAGGGTGGATGCTGAGAGGATGTTTCCCCCTCGTTGCGGGGGAATCTAGGGGGGGCAAAGTTTCAAAGTAAGGGGCCTCCCTTTGAAGTCGGAGATGAGGAGGAATTTTCTCTCTCAGAGGAATTCACCAAGGCTCCTTCGGCAGCACCTTCCAAACCCACGACCGCTACCATCCAGAAGGACAAGGGCAGCAGACACATGGGAACCATAGAAAGGTTACAGCACAGAAGGAGGCCATTCGGCCCATCTTGTCCATGCCAGCCCGAGAACACCCAGGTGCCCCTTTCTAATCCCACCTTCCTGCACCCGGCCCATAGCCCTGCAGCTTACAGCACTTAAGGTGCAAGATCCAGGTTCTTTTTAAAAGAGTTTAGAGTTTCTGCCTCTACCACCAACTTGGGCAGCGAATTCCAGACACTCACTACCCTCTGCGTAAAAAAGTTCTTCCTCATGTTCCAACCCCTACACCTTCTGCCACTTATCTTGAACCTATGCCCTCTGGTTCTAGAATTCTCCACCAAGGGAAACAATTTTACCCTGTCCGCTCTATCTATTCCCCTTATCATTTTGTACACCTCAATCAAGTCACCTCTCAGCCTTCTTTGTCCTAAGGAAAATAACCCCAACCTATCCAATCTCTCCTCGTAGCTACACTTTTCTAACCCTGGCAACATTCTTGTAAACCTCCTCTGCACTCTCTCCAGAGCTATTACGTCCTTCCTGTAATGTGGTGACCAGAGCTGCACACAATACTCCAGTTGTGGCCTCACCAGTGTTTTATACAATTCCAACATTATATCCTTACTTTTATATTCCATACCTCTGCCAATGAAGGAGAGCATTCCAAATGCCTTCTTTACAACCTTGTCTACTTGAACTGCTGCCTTCAGGGACCTGTGTACTTGTGCGCCAAGATCTCTCACTTCATCTACCCCTCTTAGTATATTCCCATTTATTGTGTAATCCCTGTAACTGTTTGACCTCCGTAAATGTATGACCTCACATTTCTCTATGTTAAAACCCAGCTGCCACTTTACCGCCCACTCCACCAACCCATCTCTACCATTTTGGAACACCACCACCCGGAAGTTCCCCTCCAAGTCACTCACCGTCCCGACTTGGAAATATATCGGCCGCTCCTTCCTGGGACTCCCTCCCTAACAGCGCCGTGGGGTGTACCTACACCGCTTGGGACTGCAGCGGTTCGAGAAGGCAGCTCACCACCCACCACCTTCTCATCAAGGGGGTAATTAGGGACGGGGAAATAAATGCTGGGCCCAGTCTGTGGAATTCTCTCCCCCCTAGAGAGCAGCGGAGGCCGGGTCAGTGAATACATTCGAGGCTGAGTTCGATTTTTGATTGACCCGGGGGTGGAGGGTGAGGGGTGTGGGGGGGAGGGGGGCAAGCAGGAAAGCGGAGTTAAGGGAGGAGGGGGCGATGGGCAAGCAAGGGTCTGGTTTAACGCACGCTGTGTGTATTTATCGTTTTGTTTCTTGCCCCAGATTCCTGTACACCTCATCTACCCTGATGATCGCCTTCTCTACTGCCGGTGAGTCCAAGCCCTTCCGAGATCTCGCGGGACATGACTGGGAGGGCATGGGGTGGTGGAGGGGGGGGGAGAAATTCCCCCTGTCTGAGAACCCCTGAGGGATGAAGGGGAGAGGGGGACCTGAGACAGCAGGGGGTGGTCTCTGAGCACCAGTCGCGAATGGTGACAGAACAGGTTGAGGAAGTGGCTAAAAAGTCACGCAGGATCCTGGGCTTTGTATAATAGGGACCTAGAGAACACAAAAACAAGGAAATGATGATAAACCTGTAAAAACGCTGGTTCAGCCTCAACTGGAGCTTGGTTCAGCCTCAACTGGAGCTTTGCTCAGCCAGTTCTGGGCACTGCCCTTTAGCAAGGACGTTGAAGGCATTGGAGAGAGTGCAGAAGGAGTCATTTGACAAGGGAGTATGCAATGAACGGCATGACACTAGGAAGTTCTGAGGAACAAAGGGACCTTGGCCTGTGTGTCCATAGATCTCTGAAGGCGGAGGGGCATGTTAGTGGGGTGGTGAAAAAGGCATATGGGACACTTGCCTTTATCAATCGAGGCATAGATTACAAAAGTAGGGAGGTCATGTTGAATTTGTATAGAACCTCGGTGAGGCCACAGCTGGAGTACTGTGTGCAGTTCTGGTCGCCACATTATAGGAAGGATGTGATGGCACTGGAGGGGGTGCAGAGGAGATTCACCAGGATGTTGCCTGGGATGAAACATTTAAGTTATGAAGAGAGGTTGGATAGACTTGGGTTGTTTTCGTTGGAGCAGAGAAGACTGAGGGGCGACCTGATCGAGGTGCACAAGATTATGAGGGGCATGGACAGGGTGGATAGGGAGCAGCTGTTGAAGGGTCAGTCACGAGGGGACTCAAGTTCAAGGTGAGGGGCAGGAGGTTTAGGGGGGGATGTGAGGAAAAACTTTTTTACCCAGAGGGTGGTGAGGGTCTGGAATGCGCTGCCTGGGAGGGTGGTGGAGGCAGGTTGCCTCACATCCTTTAAAAAGTACCTGGATGAGCACTTGACACGTCATAACATTCAAGGCTATGGGCCAAGTGCTGGTAAATGGGATTAGGTAGGTAGGTCAGGTGTTTCTCACGTGTCGGTGCAGACTCGATGGGCTGAAAGGCCTCTTCTGCACTGTGTGATTTCGTGAATCTGTGAAAAGATTCACGAGAATGGTTCAGTAGCCCTGGCTACAGCAGTGTAGGGTTATGTTACTGGACTAATAATCCAGGGTACAGTAGTGTAGGGTTATGTTACTGGACTAATAATCCAGGGTACAGTAGTGTAGGGTTATGTTACTGGACTAATAATCCAGGGTACAGTAGTGTAGGGGTTACGTTACTGGACTAATAATCCAGGGTACAGTAGTGTAGGGGTTATGTTACTGGACTAATAATGCAGGGTACAGTAGTGTAGGGGTTACGTTACTGGACTAATAATCCAGGGTACAGTAGTGTAGGGGTTACGTTACTGGACTAATAATCCAGGGTACAGTAGTGTAGGGGTTACGTTACTGGACTAATAATCCAGGGTACAGTAGTGTAGGGGTTACGTTACTGGACTAATAATCCAGGGTACAGTAGTGTAGGGGTTATGTTACTGGACTAATAATCCAGGGTACAGTAGTGTAGGGGTTACGTTACTGGGACTAATAATCCAGGGTACAGTAGTGTAGGGGTTATGTTACAGGTCTAATAATCCAGGGTACAGTAGTGTAGGGGATACGTTACTGGACTAATAATCCAGGGTACAGTAGTGTAGGGGTTACGTTACTGGACTAATAATCCAGGGTACAGTAGTGTAGGGGTTACGTTACTGGACTAATAATCCAGGGTACAGTAATGTATGGGTTATGTTACTGGACTAATAATCCAGGATACAGTAGTTTAGGGGTTATGTTACTGGACTAATAACCCAGGGTACAGTAGTGTAAGGGTTACGTTACTGGACTAATAATCCAGGGTACAGTAGTTTAGGGGTTATGTTACTGGACTAATAACCCAGGGTACAGTAGTGTAAGGGTTACGTTACTGGACTAATAATCCAGGGTACAGTAGTTTAGGGGTTATGTTACTGGACTAATAACCCAGGGTACAGTAGTGTAGGGGTTATGTTACTGGACTAATATTCCAGGGTACAGTAGGGTAGGGGTTACGTTACTGGACTAATATTCCAGGGTACAGTAGTGTAGGGGTTACGTAACTGGACTAATATTCCAGGGTACTGCATTTTAGCCCAACTCAAAGAGACTTGAATTGCATAATCCAAACTGACACTTCAGATTCAAGGACCAAGGCATCACTGCACTGTGGGAGGGTCAGTACTGAGGGAGTGCTGCACTGTCAGAGGGTCAGTACTGAGGGAGCACCGCACTGTCGGAGGGTCAGTACTGAGGGAGTGCTGCACTGTTGGGGGGTCAGTACCAAGGCATCTCTGCACTGGCAGAGGGTCAGTATTGAGGGAGCGCCGCACTGTCGGAGGGTCAGTACTGAGGGAGCGCCGCACTGTCGGAGGGTCAGTACTGAGGGAGTGCTGCACTGTCGGGGGTTCAGTACTGAGGGAGCGCCGCACTGTCGGAGGGTCAGTACTGAGGGAGTGCTGCACTGTCAGAGGGTCAGTGCTGAGGGAGTGCCGCACTGTCGGAGGGTCAGTACTGAGGGAGCACCGCACTGTCGGAGGGTCAGTACCGAGGGAGTGCTGCACTGTCGGGGGTTCAGTACCGAGGAATCTCTGCACTGGCAGAGGGTCAGTATTGAGGGAGCGCCGCACTGTCGGAGGGTCAGTGCTGAGGGAGTGCTGCACTGTCGGAGGGTCAGTACTGAGGGAGCGCCGCACTGTCGGAGGGTCAGTATTGAGGGAGTGCTGCACTGTCAGAGGGTCAGTGCTGAGGGAGTGCCGCACTGTCGGAGGGTCAGTACTGAGGGAGTGCAGCACTGTCGGAGGGTCAGTGCTGAGGGAGCGCCGCACTATCGGAGGGTCAGTATTGAGGGAGCGCCGCACTGGCAGAGGGTCAGTACTGAGGGAGTACCGCACTGTCGGAGGGTCAGTACTGAGGGAATGCCGCACTGTCGGAGGGTCAGTGCTGAGAGAGCGCCGCACTGTCAGAGGGTCAGTACTGAGGGAGTGCCGCACTGTCGGGGGGGTCAGTACCGAGGGAGTACCGCACTGTCGGAGGGTCAGTACTGAGGGAATGCCGCACTGTCGGGGGGTCAGTACCGAGGGAGTACCGCACTGTCGGAGGGTCAGTACTGAGGGAATGCCGCACTGTCGGAGGGTCAGTGCTGAGAGAGCGCCGCACTGTCAGAGGGTCAGTACTGAGGGAGTGCCACACTGTCGGGGGGTCAGTACCGAGGCATCTCTGCACTGGCAGAGGGTCAGTATTGAGGGAGTGCTGCACTGTCAGAGGGTCAGTGCTGAGGCATCACTGCACTGTCGGAGGGTCAGTATTGAGGGAGCGCTGCACTGTCGGAGGGTCAGTACTGAGGCATCTCTGCACTGTCAGTGGTTCAGTGCTGAGGGAGTGGTGCACTGTATAAATGCAAGGCTTCTTGTTCTCACTCACTCTCTTCTCTCCCTCTCTCTCTCTCTCTCTCGTAGCTACTGCAATACTGTTGTTCCCTGCGATCTGCTTCCTTGCAGTGGGTGGAATTCTCTTCCTCCTGACGAACATGCAGGTAATCTCCAATGGCTATGTTTATTTGTGCCCCACTTCTCGCACGTGCCCAGTTGCAGTTTTCAGCATCAGGGTCAGGGGGTCAGCTGACAGCATTAAAGCAACAAGTAGGCTTGATGCACACAAACAATAAAGCGCAAATTGCCCTTTTTTTTTTAGATCTGTCCAGTCCTTAACCAAATGCAGGCTCTTGTATCTCATCCACTTTGCATTTAGTAACTGTAAAACATGCGATTCAGTAATGTTGAAGATACCTAATCAGGAAGTTTCAGCAACTCAGGTTCCCTATCTGGAGAATTGATTGTAATATTTCAGAATCCTTCACTATGTACAGCTATGGTCTCCATAAGAAAGTATACGATTGCACGAGACGCAATTTACAGGAGGTTCACCAGGCTGATCCCTGGAATGAAAGGTTTGTGCCTGAGAGGAAAGGTTGAGCAAGTTAGATTGATACTCACGGGAGAATGAGAGGTGAGCGCCGCACTGTCGGAGGGTCAGTACTGAGGGAGTGCCGCACTGTCGGAGGGTCAGTACTGAGGGAGTGCCGCACTGTCGGAGGGTCAGTACTGAGGGAGCGCTGCACTGTCGGAGGGTCAGTGCTGAGGGAGCGCCGCACTGTCGGAGGGTCAGTACTGAGGGAGTGCCGCACTGTCGGAGGGTCAGTACTGAGGGAGTGCCGCACTGTCGGAGGGTCGGGACTGAGGGAGTGCCGCACTGTCGGAGGGTCAGTGCTGAGAGAGTGCCGCACTGTCGGAGGGTCGGGACTGAGGGAGCGCTGCACTGAGGGAGGGTCAGTGCTGAGGGAGTGCCGCACTGTTGGAGGGTCAGTACTGAGGGAGTGCCGCACTGTCGGAGGGTCAGTACTGAGGGAGTGCCGCACTGTCGGAGGGTCAGTACTGAGGGAGTGCCGCACTGTCGGAGGGTCAGTACTGAGGGAGCGCCGCACTGTCGGAGGGTCAGTACTGAGGGAGCGCCGCACTGTCGGAGGGTCAGTACTGAGGGAGCGCCGCACTGTCGGAGGGTCAGTACTGAGGGAGAGCCGCACTGTCGGAGGGTCAGTACTGAGGGAGCGCCGCACTGTCGGAGGGTCAGTGCTGAGGGAGTGCCGCACTGTCGGAGGGTCAGTACTGAGGGAGCGCCGCACTGTCGGAGGGTCAGTACTGAGGGAGTGCCGCACTGTTGGAGGGTCAGTACTGAGGGAACGCCTCACTGTCGGAGGGTCAGTACTGAGGGAGTGCCGCACTGTTGGAGGGTCAGTACTGAGGGAACGCCGCACTGTCGGAGGGTCAGTACTGAGGGAGTGCCGCACTGTTGGAGGGTCAGTACTGAGGGAACGCCTCACTGTCAGAGGGTCAGTACTGAGGGAGTGCCGCACTGTCGGAGGGTCAGTACTGAGGGAGCGCCGCACTGTCGGAGGGTCAGTACTGAGGGAGCGCCGCACTGTCGGAGGGTCAGTACTGAGGGAGCGCCGCACTGTCGGAGGGTCAGTGCTGAGGGAGTGCCGCACTGTCGGAGGGTCGCATTGTCGGCACCAGGCCGAGGTTGGAGCCTGGGTCTTTCCTGCTGCCTGTGGCCCAGCAGTCGATGGGGGGGAGGGGGGAGCTGCCTGGGAATGTAGCTTCCAGTGCTTGCAGGCCCCCGCCTCAGAGCTCCGCTGACAGTTTCTCTTGCCTCGGCCCCTCAGGTCGGAAACTTGTTTGGGAAAAGGCGGTCCACGATTATCACGCTGTACAATGGAGCATTCGATTCCTCATCGGCCGTGTTCCTGGTGGTCAAGGTGAGAGGAGGCAGGCAACGAAACCAACTCACGAGAGTCCTCCAAGGGTCAGTGATTGGGGGCGAGCGATGGAGAGTGGGGCGCGGGGAGAGAATTGGATAGAGGAGGCTCGGGGGGAAAGTTCGAGAGGGGTGGGGGGCGTGCGCTCGGGGGGAGAGATGGAGAGGGAGACTTGGGGGTGGCGCAAGTTCGAGAGGGGGTCTCTGGATGAGGTATGGAGAAGGAGACTGTGGGGAGGAGATGGAGAGGGGGAGCTCGGGGGAGAGATAGAGAAGGGGTCTTGGGGGGGATGGGGGAAGGATGGAAACGGGGGTCTCGGGGGAATGCAGATGGGAGCTCGTGGGGAAAGATGGAGAAGGGGCTCGGGGGAGAGATGGAGATGGGAGGCCCGAGGTGAGGAGAGATGGAAAGGGGAGGATCGGGGTGTGGGGAGAGATGGAGAGGTGTCTCGGGGTGGGGGGAGAGACGGAGAGGTGTCTCGGGGTGTGGGGAGAGACGGAGAGGTGTCTCGGGGTGTGGGGAGAGACGGAGAGGTGTCTCGGGGTGTGGGGAGAGACGGAGAGGTGTCTCGGGGTGGGGGGAGAGACGGAGAGGTGTCTCGGGGTGGGGGGAGAGACGGAGAGGTGTCTCGGGGTGGGGGGAGAGACGGAGAGGTGTCTCGGGGTGGGGGGAGAGACGGAGAGGTGTCTCGGGGTGGGGGGAGAGACGGAGAGGTGTCTCGGGGTGGGGGGAGAGACGGAGAGGTGTCTCGGGGTGGGGGGAGAGACGGAGGGGTGTCTCGGGGTGGGGGGAGAGACGGAGGGGTGTCTCGGGGTGGGGGGAGAGACGGAGAGGTGTCTCGGGGTGGGGGGAGAGACGGAGAGGTGTCTCGGGGTGTGGGGAGAGACGGAGAGGGGAGGATCGGGGTGTGGGGAGAGACGGAGAGGGGAGGATCGGGGTGGGGGGGAGAGATGGAGAGGTGTCTCGGGGTGTGGGGAGAGATGGAGAGGTGTCTCGGGGTGGGGGGGAGAGATGGAGAGGTGTCTCGGGGTGGGGGGAGAGACGGAGAGGTGTCTCGGGGTGTGGGGAGAGACGGAGAGGGGAGGATCGGGGTGTGGGGAGAGACGGAGAGGGGAGGATCGGGGTGGGGGGGAGAGATGGAGAGGTGTCTCGGGGTGTGGGGAGAGATGGAGAGGTGTCTCGGGGTGGGGGGGAGAGATGGAGAGGTGTCTCGGGGTGTGGGGAGAGATGGAGAGAGGCCTGGGACAGAGCGAGACTGGGGGGTGTGGAGTGGGAGAGGGGGTGAGGACAGAGGGGCGGCAAAACAGTGTGGGGTTAGCAGAGACGGGTGCGGAGGATAGTGAACGAGAGAGTGACGTGGCAGGAGAGGGAGAGAGAGAGGGTGTGGAGGTGGCAGAAGGGGTGGAAGGAGAGAGATATGGATGAAGACAGCTTTAGAGAGGGACTGGGGTCCAGAGGAGGTGCTGGAGAGAGTCGCAGCAGGGAATGGGAGTGCATGGAAGCGTGGTTAGGGAGTACTCTGAGGGAGGCATCATGGAGAAGGACAGAGGAAGGGTCTGGGTGCAGGCTGGGGGTCAGGGGAAAGCAGTGCTGAAATGTACCTCTTGTTTTATCTGAAACCCGCACCCCCCCTACCGGGCCTGTCTCTCTGTAGGTGTTGTACGAGGCTGGAATGTCCCTGAGGAGCATGTTCCTTTTCATTAGCTGCCTTAGCTCCATCCACATCATGCGGACTTACGCGCTGCTTCCATGGAGAAAAATTCCATACCCTGTGCCAGAGGGGTACACCTACGGGTAAGGAGGAGTGAGTGACAGACTGGAATCTAATCGAGGGGTTCGGGGGGGTTTATATATAGAATAACAGATACCCGGGAGTGAGTTACAGACTGGAATCTAATCGAGGGGTTCGGGTGGTTTATATATAGAATAACACATACCCGGGAGTGAGTTACAGACTGGAATCTAATCGAGGGGTTCGGGTGGTTTATATATAGAATAACAGATATGTGGAAGTGAGTTACAGACTGGAATCTAATCGAGGGGTTCGGGGGGGTTTATATATAGAATAACAGATACCCAGGAGTGAGTTATAGACTGGAATCTAATCGAGGGGTTCGGAGGGGTTTATATATAGAATAACAGATACCCGGGAGTGAGTTACAGACTGGAATCTAATCGAGGGGGTCGGGGGGGTTTATATATAGAATAACAGATACCCGGGAGTGAGTTACAGACTGGAATCTAATCGAGGGGTTCGGGGGGGTTTATATATAGAATAACAGATAACCGGGAGTGAGTTACAGACTGGAATCTAATCGAGGGGTTCGGTGGGGTTTATATATAGAATAACAGATACCCGGGAGTGAGTTACAGACTGGAATCTGATCGAGGGACTCAGTGGGGTTTATATATAGAATAACAGATACCCTGGAGTGAGTTACAGACTGGAATCTAATCGAGGGGTTCGGGGGGGTTTATATATAGAGTAACAGATACCCGGGAGTGAGTGACAGACTGGAATCTAATCGAGGGGTTCAGGGTGGTTTATATATAGAATAACAGATACCCGGGAGTGAGTTACAGACTGGAATCTAATCGAGGGGTTCGGGGGTTTATATATAGAGTAACAGATACCCGGGAGTGAGTTACAGACTGGAATCTAATTGAGGGGGGTTGGGGTGGTTTATATATAGAATAACAGATACCCTGGAGTGAGTTACAGACTGGAATCTAATCGAGGGGTTCGGGGTGGTTTATATGTAGAATAACAGATACTGGGAGTGAGTGACAGACTGGAATCTAATCGAGGGGTTCGGGGTGGTTTATATATAGAATAACAGACACTCTGAAGTGAGATATAGGTGGTTTCCACACACCATCAGGGAACTCACCTACAGATTGCTGTAGATTTTTAAATCTCTGGAAGTGTATCTGTGTCACATGTCCATCTCGTAATAATAACAAATGACTGATAACTTGTCGCGAAGCTGCTTATGCCCTATTGTAACAATTGGACCTTGCGATTCACGAGGGAATGTTGGCCCTTTTCCGGACAGGATGAGATGCGGGAAGTCTGACGCCTCGGCACCCACTCCTGAGGATGAGACCCGGAGCCAGCGGGAGCCTTTGCGAGGAGGAGGAGAAGAGGGGACGGGAAACGAGAAGGACGAGGGGAGTGGCAAGACCGAACGAGACGCAGCCAAGGGGCAGGAAGTGATTGAACCCAGTGATGGCACGGCTCTCCAGTTCAAGAGGCCAGAAGGTGAGAATAGCTTCCCCTCACTATCTCGCTGGCACAGCACGGGATACAGTGCCACACAGCAGACCCGTGAGCAAGATTCCAGCTCATGGAATAAAAGGGATGGTAAGCACTTGGATAAGAAATTGGCTGACTGACATGAAACAGAGAGTCGCAATAAACGGTTGTCTTTCAGCCCTTCGGAGGAAGGTCTCCATCGGATTTCCCCAGGGGGTCAGTGTTGGGACCCTTGCTCTTCCTGGTATCATATCAATGAGCTAGACTGTGGTGCACAGGGCATGTGCAGATGATACAAAGATTGGAAAAGTCGTCAAGTGTGATGGGGGGAATAGTCTTGGAACTTCGAAAGGACATAGACATGTGGGTGGATTGGGCAGACAAGTGGCAGATGACATTCCGTGCAGAGGGGTGTGAGGTGATTCATTTTTGGCAGGAAGAATATGGTGAGACAGTGTAAAATAAAGGGAGAAACTCTAAGGGAGGTGCAGGAACAGAGGGACTTCAGCATCAGTTCTGACCTCTTCTTGAGAGAGTTTACTTCTTCTCCTCAAAAGAACTCAGTGTGTTCCTCTTTCTGTCTCTGCGTGCTGATCACACCGATACATACATAGGTCATTGAAGATGGCAGGGCATGTTGAGAGAGCAGTTAATAAAGCGTATAGTATCTTAGGCTTTATTAACAGGGGCATTGAGTACAAGAGTAAGGAGGTCACGATGAACTTGTATAAGACACTAGTTAGGCGTCGTGTGGTGTACTGTGCCCAGTTCTAGGTGCCATACTTGTGGAAGGATGTGAAGGCATTTGGAGAGAGTACAGAGGAGATTCGCAAGTATGATTCCCGGGATGGAGAACTGTAACTATGAGGATAGATTGGAGAGGTTGGGTCCGTTTTCCTTGGAGAAAAGGCGGCCGAGAGGAGACTCGATAGAGGTATTCAAGATCCTGAGGGGTATGGACAGGGTAAATAGTGAGAAACTGTTCCCACTCGAGAGAGAGACCATCCAAGAACCAGAGGGCCGAGCTTCAAAATAATCGGCCGAAGGAGTAAACGCGATTTGAGGGAACAAAAACGTTTCACCCAGAGGATGGTTGGAGTCCGGAACGAACTTCCTGACAGGGTGGTGGAGGCAGGTTCGATCGAGGTATTCAGAAGGGAATTGGATTGCGACCTGAAAAGAGAGGATGCGCAAGGTTGCGGGGATACGGCACAGCAGTGGGACTAGGCGGAATGCTCTTTCAGAGAGCCAGTGCCGACTCGATGGGCCGAATGGCCTCCTAAAGATTCTGTTCTCCTCCTCCCTCTAATTCCACCCCCCCCACCTCTCCTCCGTCACCTTCCTTACCACCAATAGGATACTGCCACCGAGCCAAAAAGGTGTTGTGCTCGCCGTACAAAATAAGTAATGTGGTGTATGAATTTCAATGCTGATGTGATGCCAGGTGTGTAAGCCGTAAGTCCCAACGACTGGCGTACCACATCAAAAGGCACGTTCCTTCGGCTGTGCACGACGGCCAAGAGTCCTGACCCTACTCAACTAGCCCATGCACGCAAAACCCAGATCATAGTGTCTAACACGGAATGGTATTCCACAGTTGGACAGCACTTATTGAACAACCACGAGTGCGCTAGGAATTGCACTCACGACCAATCTGAGATTATTATTTGAGATAAGTGAGCCACGCAGCTCATGCTTGCTCAAAGCTGCACATATGCATATGCGGGGCCCTGCCCTCTGCAGACAGAAAGAACGCGTCCAGGCATTGCGCTGTTTTCAATTGAGCAAAAGCTTAGGGGATAGCTGTTCCCGGTGCATTCTCCATGGCGATGCCTCGACCAATCAGAGCCCACCTGCCAACCAATCGCACCCTGTTCCCTCATGCAGTACAAATTGTTGTTCCTTTGAAATTTGGCACTCTTGTGTCTGTCCTAATGCGTGCAAGATGAAAAGATTTGACAGTAACGTCTCTTTTTTTTTCAGCAATACTCAAACTGTTTTCAGTGGGGGATGTGGAGGATCGGTAACCAGAGGGACACAGATTGAATTTAATCAGCACAAGAACCAGAGTCGGTGAGGGGGGGAGGAAATGAGGAGAAATTGTTGTTTTTTTTTTCACACAGCGAGTTGTTGTGACCTGGAAGACGCTGCCTGAAAGGGCGGTGGAAGCAGGTTCAATAGGGACGCTCAGAAGGGGGAATTAGAGGGGAAAGGAAAATTGCAGGGCTGCGGGGAAAGCAAGGGGCAAAGTGAGACTGCTTGGCTGGAGCTAGCTCGGGCAAGAAGGGCCGAATGGCCTCTGGTCCCTGCTCCAAAGGGAGGCTGGGAAGGGGTGAGCATTTCCCCTAGACCGCCATGGGTGAGGTTGTTCAGTGGGTATGTCCAAGTGGTGGCAGATGCGGAGAAGTGCAGGGTGATGCATTTTGGTAGGAAGAACATGGAGAGACAATAAAAAATAAGGGGTACAATTCTTAAGGGGGTTCAGGAGCAGAGGGACATGTGCATAGATCATTGAAGGTGGCAGGACAGGTGGAGAGAGCAGTTAATAAAGCATACAGTATCCTGGGCTTTATTAATAGGGGCGTAGGGTACAAGAGCAGGGAGGTTATGCTGAATTTATATCAGAGACAAGTCAGACCTCAGCTGGAGTATTGTGCACAGTTCTGAGCGCCTTTAGGAAGGATGTGAACACATTGGAGAGAATAGTTAGACCTCAGCTGGAGTATTGTGTACAGTTCTGGGCGCCACACTTTAGGAAGGATGTGAACACGTTGGAGAGAATAGTTAGACCTCAGCTGGAGTATCGTGCACAGTTCTGGGTGCCACACTATGGGAAGGATGTGAACACATTGGAGAGAGGGCAGAAGAGGTTTACAAGAATGGTCCCAGGGATGAGAAACTTCAGCCATGAAGATTGAGGAGGGTCGGGACTGTTCTCCTCGGAGAGGGGAAGGCTGAGAGGAGAATTTGATGGAGGTGTTCGAAATCACGAGGGGGTGCTGGGACAGAGTAGAACAGGGAGAAAATGTTCCCACTTTTGAAAAGGATCGAGAATGACGGGGCGCAGATTTAAAAGTGATTTGCAAAAGGCAGCAAACGCAACGTGAGAAGAAACATTTTCACACAGCGAGTGGTCGGGGCCTGGAAGTGGAGCGGAGACGGGTTCGATCGAGGCATTCGAGAGGGTGTCGGGAGATTATTTGAATAGAGACAACGTACAGGGGTACGGGGGTGGTAAAGGCAGGGCGATGGCACTAGGTCACGGTGCTCATTCGGAGAGCCGGTAAGGACACACTGGGCCAGAACGATTCTGTGAGGTACCACGATATATATTTTTTTCTCTCTCTGGGTCAACTCTGGCTCCATTTAACTTTGCGTTTCTCCTTCCCCCTCCCACTGCAGACTCCAAGGAAGAGATCCCATCCTTCAAGAGCTGCCTTCTCTCCAAGATCTTCCTCTCCCACCTTCTCTGGCTGTCGGTCATGCAGCTCCGACACTACCTGTTCATCGGCACCCTGAACCCCATGCTCGAATTGCTGGCCAGAGGTGACACCAGAGTAGGTAAGGGGGAGTCCCTGGTTATAGGGGCGGGGGAAGAGGTGAGTGAGAGAGAGAGAGAGAGAGAGTGGGGACGACGCAGAGAAGGGAACATGAGAAATAGGAGCAGGAGTAGGCCATTCGGCCCCTCAAGCCTGCCCCGCCATTCAATAAGATCATGGCTGATCTGCCCCAGGCCTCAACTCTTTTGTGTCAGCTCCTCATAGCCCTCAACCCCCCACCGATATTTCAAAAATCTACCTACCTCCTCTTTAAATACTCTCGGTGATCTAAGCCACCACAACTCTCCGGGGTAGAGAATTCCAGACATTCGCTACCCTCCGGGAGAAGAAATTCTTTCATATCTCACGAGAACGATCCCAGGAATGAAAGGCTTAACATGTGAGGAACGTTTGAGGACTCTGGGTCTATACTCGATGGAGTTTTGAAGGATGAAAGGGGGGGATCTGATTGAAACTTACAGAATACTGAAAGGCCTGGATAGAGTGGGACGTGGGGAAGATGTTTCCATGAGTAGGAGAGACTAGGACCCGAGGGGCACAGCCTCAGAGTCAAGGGAAGACCTTTTAGAACAGAGATGAGGAGAAACTTCTTTAGCCAGAGAGAGTGGTGAATCTATGGAATTCATTGCCACAGAAGGGCTGTGGAGGCCAGGTCATTGAGTGTATTGAAGACCGAGATAGATAGGTTCTGATTGATTGGTAAGGGGATCAAAGGTTACGGGGAGAAGGCGGGAGAATGGGGGTTGAGAAACTTATCAGCCATGATTGAATGGCGGAGCAGACTCGATGGGCCGAATGGCCTAATTTCTGCTCCTATGTCTTATGGGTCTTATCTCAGTTTTAAACGAGTGTCCCCTTATTCTGTAACTATGTCCCCTAGCTCGAGAATCCCCCCCATCATGGAAGCATCCTCTCAACGTTTACCCTGTCAAGCCCCCTCAGAGCCTTGTAGGTTTCAATAAGATCACCCCTCATTCTTCTAAACTCTAATGAATAAAGGCCTAACCTGTTCTTGTAAATCAACCCCTTCATCCCAGGAATCAGCCGAATCAATCTCTTTTTGAACAGCCTCCAATGCCAGTCCATCCTTCCTTATATATATATATATGGGGACCAAAACTGTACACAGTACTCTACAAGTGTGGACTCACCTGTACAGTTGTAACAAGACTTCCCTATTTTTCAACTCCAACTCCCTCTAATACAGGGCAAAATTCCAGTAAGGAGAGAGAAGAAAGGGGGAGGAGGGAAATAGAGACTGGTGGGCGGATTGCACGGGAAAGGGTGCTGAGAAGGGGAGTGAAACGGGAGGTGAGGGAGGAGAGCTGGAGGGAGACAGAAACAAACATAGCTGGAAAAACTCAGCAGGTCTGACAGCATCGGTGGAGAGGAACGCAGTTAATGTTTCGAGTCCGTATGACTCTTCGTCAGAACTGCAGAGCTAGAGGGAGAGGCTGGCGAGCGATATTTAGATCCCTGGGCTGACTCCGGCCCTCCAGCAGCTCACCGAGGCTGAATTGGACCGAGGTGAGCTTCCAATCACACACACACCGCTATTTCCATCCCTGTAACACCGCCCGACTCTGTCCCCCTGCCTCAGTTCATCCGCTGCTGAAACCCTCACCCAGGCCTGTCTTAGCTTCGTACTCAACTGTTCTGAAGCTCTCCCGGCTGCTCTCCCACATCCTATATCCCAAACACTCCAGTTCGTCAGAAACTCCGCTGCCCCGTGTCCCAGCTGGTCACCAAGTCCCTTCCACCCATCGTCCCCTGTGCTCGCTCACCCACACTGGCCCCGCTTAAGAAATGTCCTGATTTTAAAATCCTTGTCCTTCTTTTCAAATCGCTCCATGGCCTCAACCCTCCCTATCCCTGTAACCTCCTCCAGCCCCCAACAACCCTCCCTATCTCTGTAACCTCCTCCAGCCCCTACAACCCTCCCTAGCTCTGTAACCTCCTCCAGCCCTACAACCCTCCCTATCTCTGTAACCTCCTCCAGCCCCTACAACCCTCCCTAGCTCTGTAACTTCCTCCAGCCCTACAACCCTCCCTATCCCTGTAACCTCCTCCAGTCCCCTACACCCCTCCCTATCTCTGTAACCTCCTCCAGCCCTGACAACCCTCCCTATCTCTGTAACCTCCTCCAGCCCCGACAATCCTCCCTATCTCTGTAACGTCCTCCAGCCCCTACACCCCTCCCTATCTCTGTAACCACCTCCAGTCCCTACAACCCTCCCTATCTCTGTAACCTCCTCCAGCCCCTACACCCCTCCCTATCTCTGTAACCTCCTCCAGCCCCTACTACCCTCCCTATCTCTGTAACCTCCTCCAGTCCCTACAACCCTACCTATCTCTGTAACCTCCTCCAGCCCCCACGACCCTCCCTATCTCTGTAACCCTCCTACGACCCTCCGAGATCTCTGCGCTCCTCCAATTCCGGCCTCTTGACCATCCCCCGATTTTAATCGCTCCACCATCGGCGGCCGTGCCTTCAGCTGCCTGGGGGCCCTGAGCTCTGGAATTCCCTCGCTAAACCTTCCTGTTTCTTTCACTCACTGTCTCTCGCTCTCCCCTCATTTAAGATGCTCCTTAAAACCTCCCTCTTTAACCGTGCTTTTGGCCATAGAAACATAGAAACTAGAAGCAGGAGTAGGCCATTCGGCCTTCGAGCCTGCTCCGCCATTCAATACGATCATGGCTGATCCTCTATCTCAACGCCGTACTCCCGCTCTCCCCCCCTACCCGTTCACACCTTTAGAGTCCAGAAATCTATCTATTTCCTTCTTAAGTACATTCAGTCTCTTGGCCTCCACAGCCTCTGTGGTGGAGAATTCCACAGGTTCACCACCCTCTGAGTGAAGCGGTTTCTCCTCATCTCAGTCCTCAATGGTCTACCCTGTATCCTCAGACTGTGACCCCTTGTTCTAGACCCCACCCCCCACCCCAGCCAGAGGGAACCTCATCCCTGCGTCCGGTCTGTCCATCCCTGCGTCCGGTCTGTCCATCCCTGCGTCCGGTCTGTCCATCCCTGCGTCCGGTCTGTCCATCCCTGCGTCCAGACTGTCCATCCCTGCGTCCAGACTGTCCATCCCTGTGTCCGGTCTGTCCATCCCCGCGTCCGGTCTGTCCATCCCTGCCAGAATTTTATAGGTTTCAATGAGATTCCCTCTAATTCTTCTAAACTCCAGTGAATACAGGGCCTAGTCAGCCCCGTCTCTCCTCACACGACAATCCTGCCATCCCAGGAATCAGTCTGGTGAACCTTCACTGTACTCCCTCTATGGCAAGTACATCCTTTCTTAGGTAAGGAGACCAAACCTGTCCTAGTATCTCCTTATACGGCTCAGTGTTAAATTTTGTTGTATAACATTGCTGGCGAAATACTTTGGCTTTCATTACATTAAACGCACTAAATATGAGCTGTTGTAGTTCTGCACGGTCACACCTCAGGGTGCGGAGATGTCGAGGGCCCAACAGGGTTGTCCTGTCAGGAGCTGGGTCCCCTGCCCCTTTCTCTCTCTCTCTCTCACTCACTCTCTCTCTCCCTCTCCCCCGCTGTCGCTCCCTCTCTCACACAGAGACACAGAGCAGGAAAGTTCCAGGCTCTATGTCCGGCCTGTACTGAATCGGACCCTCTCAGCTGAGCGTGGAGTGAGGGCAGCGTGGCGGGCTCAGATCACTGGGTCTGGAAGAGTTGGCATGGCCCAGAGTGCGTGTCTCTCTCTCTCTGTCTGCCTGCAGGATGATCTGTCCGTCCGTCTACGTGTCTGTCTAGGGAACAATGCAGGGCTCGGACATTCAAACCTCCATGTGCTGTGATCGTGTTGCGTGGGACTTGCTTCAGGGAAAAGTCACAGAGTAAGTGAACAAAATATTATTTGAGTCTAACGCTTCACCCCATCCCTTCCCCACTCTCTCTCTCTCTCTCTCTCTCCCCCCGTCTCTCTCTGACACCCCCGCCTCTCTCGCTCTCTCCCCCTGCCTCTCTCCCCCTGCCCCTCTCGCTCTCTCCCCCTGCCCCTCTCGCTCTCTCCCCCCGCCTCTCTCGCTCTCTCCCCCTGCCTCTCTCGCTCTCTCCCCCTGCCTCTCTCGCTCTCTCCCCCTGCCTCTCTCTCTCTCTCCCCTGCCTCTCTCTCTCTCTCCCCCGCCTCTCTCTCTCTCTCCCCTGCCTCTCTCTCTCTCTCCCCTGCCTCTCTCTCTCCCTCCCCCGCCTCTCTCTCTCTCTCCCCTGCCTCTCTCTCTCTCTCCCCCGCCTCTCTCGCTCTCTCCCCCTGCCTCTCTCGCTCTCTCCCCCTGCCTCTCTCGCTCTCTCCCCCTGCCTCTCTCGCTCTCCCCCCGCCTCTCTCTCTCTCTCCCCCGCCTCTCTCTCTCTCTCCCCCGCCTCTCTCGCTCTCTCCTCCTGCCTCTCTCGCTCTCTCCCCCTGCCTCTCTCGCTCTCTCCCCCTGCCTCTCTCGCTCTCTCCCTCTGCCTCTCTCGCTCTCTCCCCCTGCCTCTCTCGCTCTCTCCCCCCGCCTCTCTCGCTCTCTCCCCCTGCCTCTCTTGCGCTCTCCCCCTGCCTCTCTCGCTCTCCCCCCTGCCTCTCTCGCTCTCTCCCCCTGCCTCTCTCGCTCTCTCCCCCTGCCTCTCTCGCTCTCTCCCTCTGCCCCTCTCGCTCTCCCCCTGCCTCTCTCGCTCTCTCCCCCTGCCTCTCTCGCTCTCCCCCCACCTCTCTCGCTCTCTCCCCCTGCTTCTCTCGCTCTCTCCCACTGCCTCTCTCGCTCTCTCCCACCGCCTCTCTCGCTCTCTCCCCCCGCCTCTCTCGCTCTCTCCCCCCGCCTCTCTTGCTCTCTCCCCCCGCCTCTCTTGCTCTCTCCCCCCGCCTCTCTCGCTCTCTCCCCCCGCCTCTATCGCTCTCCCCCTGCCTCTCTCGCTCTCTCTCCCCGCCTCTCTCGCTCTCTCCCCCCGCCTCTCTCGCTCTCTCCCCCCGCCTCTCTCGCTCTCTCCCCCTGCCCCTCTCGCTCTCCCCCTGCCTCTCTCGCTCTCTCCCCCTGCCTCTCTCGCTCTCTCCCCCTGCCTCTCTCGCTCTCTCCCCCTGCCTCTCTCGCTCTCTCCCCCTGCCTTTCTCGCTCTCTCCCCCTGCCTCTCTCGCTCTCTCCCCCTGCCTCTCTCGCTCTCTCCCCCTGCCTCTCTCGCTCTCTCCCCCCGCCTCTCTCGCTCTCTCCCCCTGCCTCTCTCGCTCTCTCCCCCTGCCTCTCTTGCTCTCTCCCCCTGCCTCTCTTGCTCTCTCCCTCTGCCTCTCTCGCTCTCTCCCCCTGCCTCTCTCGCTCTCTCCCTCTGCCCCTCTCGCTCCCCCCCCTTACCTGTCTTGCTGCTTTTCTCTCCATTTCTCCCTTTCCCTCTCTCTGCATCCTACCCTCGCTCTCTCCCTGTCCATCTCTCTCTTTCTCCCTGTCCACCTCTATTTCTCTCTGTCCATTTCTCTTTCTCTCTCTCTCTCTCTCTGTCAATTTTTCTCTCTCTGTCCATTTCTCTCTCTCTCTCTCACTCTCTCTGTCCATTTCTCTCTCTCCCTTCCTCCCTCTCTCCCTGCCTCTCTCTCTTTTCTCTCCCTCAGTCAGCAAGTATACGAACGCCTTTGCCTTCACGCAGTTTTTTGGCGTTTTCTGTGCTCCCTGGAATGGACTGATCATGGACCGGCACAAACACAGAGCCAGCTCGCCAGACCTGGCCTCAGGTAAGCGGTACTTGTCTACACCGAGCCCCTACCTCCTGTCCTCGGTGGGGGTTCAGCTGTGAACGCTTGCCCTAACCCAGCATTCCCGGAGCGTCCAAAAATCTCTCGCTCTCGGTCTCGCCTACGCTGCACGACGGGAGCACCCGCCCCTCCCTGGGGATGGAGAGTTCCAAAGATCCACAACCCTCTCGGTGAAGAAACTTCTCCTCGTTTCATGCCAAAATGGCCGACCCCGCGTCGTGAGACTGTGACCCTCGCCCCCCTCCCCGCCAAGTTCTCGATTCTCCAGCCACAGTGGGGGAAACAGATCTTTACCCTTAAGAACAAAGAAAAGTACAGCACAGGAACAGGCCCTTCGGCCCTCCAAGCCTGCGCCGCTCATATTGCCCGTCAACTGAAACATTTTGCACTTCCAGGGTCCCTATCCCTCTGTTCCCACCCTATTCATGTATTTGTCATCAGAACAAAGACACAAAGAGCAATGAGATGAAATACAAGCTGATAGAAGGGGGGGTGGGACAGGAGAGCTCGATAGGTGGAGGCCAAGAGGAGACTGCCAAAGATGTCACAGGCAAAAGGACAAAAGGGTGTTGACGGTGGTGATATGATCTCAAGGAGGTGCTACTGGGGACATTAAGGGAAGCAAGCTAGTGGCAGATGGCCCTAGCGGGGGGAAAGGATTGAAATGGGCTAAAAGGTGGAGATGAATCAATAGATCAAAATAAATTTAAAAATAGGAGGGAAAAGAAAAAAATATAGTTGTTAAAAAATAAAAGATAAATTATTGGGGAAAGGGGGGAAGAAACGGAAAGGGGGTGGGGATGGAGGAGAAAGTTCATGATCTAAAATTGTTGAACTCAATATTCAGTCCGGAAGGCTGTAAAGTGCCTAGTCGGAAGATGAGGTGCTGTTCCTCCAGTTTGCGTTGAGCTTCACTGGAACAATGCAGCAGGCCAAGGACAGACATGTGGGCAAGAGAGCAGGGTGGGGGGTGTTGAAATGGCAAGCGACAGGGAGGTCTGGGTCACGCTCGCGGACAGACCAAAGGTGTTCCGCCTTGATGCGCGATTTCCCAGCTGGAGTGCTCCCTCCCGAGCTCCCACCTCTCTCTCTCTCTCTCTCTCTTTCTCTCTCTGGTTTCTCCCACAGGTTCGGCCGCCTCACACCGGCTGGCGGACATGAAGTCGGCGATCCTGTCCCTCACCATCACCGTCACGCAGTGCATCCTGTTCTCCATCTGTGCCGCCATCCCTCTGCTGCCGGTCCAGTACCTCACCTTCGTCCTGCAAGTGGTCAACCGCTCCTTCCTGTTCGGAGGACACGCCGCCTTCACCACCATCGCGTGAGTGCGTCCGTTGGGTGAGGGAGGGAGGTGGGTGAGGGAGGGATCCTGCTCGGCCGACACGATGGGTGTGCCGACCCCAGGCCGAATTGCAGCTCTGGAGTTGATATCTCAGGCGGGTGGACTGGCGGAGCTGGGTTGACCGGTTTGGCCGCCGGACGTAGGCGGGACCCAGTGTTTAATCCTCTCGGCCGACGCAACCCCCTCACTCTGCCCACATGACCCCACCCCGTCCCCTCTCTACCCCACACCCGCCTCCTCTCTACCCCACACCTGCCCCCTCTCTACCCCACACCCGCCCCCTCTCTACCCCACACCCGCCCCCTCACTACCCCACCCCTCCCTCTCTACCCCACACCCGCACCCTCTCTACCCCACCCCTCCCTCTCTACTCCACACCCGCCCCCTCTCTACCCCACACCCGCCTCCTCTCTACCCCACACCCGCCTCCTCTCTACCCCACACCCACCCCCTCTCTACCCCACACCCGCCCCCTCTCTACCCCACACCCACCCCCTCTCTACCCCACACCCGCCCCCTCTCTACCCCACCCCTCCCTCTCTACCCCACACCCGCCCCCTCTCTACCCCACACCCGCCTCCTCTCTACCCCACACCCGCCCCCTCTCTACCCCAAACCCGCCCCCTCTCTACCCCACACCCGCCTCCTCTCTACCCCACACCCGCCCCCTCTCTACCCCACACCCGCCCCCTCTCTACCCCACACCCGCCTCCTCTCTACCCCACACCCGCCCCCTCTCTACCCCACACCCGCCCCCTCTCTACCCCACACCCGCCTCCTCTCTACCCCACACCCGCCCCCTCTCTACCCCACACCCGCCCCCTCTCTACCCCACACCCGCCCCCTCTCTACCCCACACCCGCCCCCTCTCTACCCCACAACGGCCCCCTCTCTACCCCACCCCTCCCTCTCTACCCCACCCCCGCCCCCTCTCTACCCCACCCCCGCCCCCTCTCTACCCAACACTCGCCCCCTCTCTACCCAACACTCGCCCCCTCTCTACCCCACTCTCGCCCCCTCTCTACCCCACACCCGCCCTCTCTACCCCACACCCGCCTCCTCTCTACCCCACACCCGCCCCCTCTCTACCCCACACCCGCCCCCTCTCTACCCCACACTCGCCCCCTCTCTATCCCACACTCGCCCCCTCTCTACCCCACACTCGCCCCCTTTCTACCCCACACTCGCCCCCTCTCTACCCCACACTCGCCCCCTCTCTACCCAACACTCGCCCCCTCTCTACCCCACACCCGCCCTCTCTACCCCACACCCGCCCCCTCTCTACCCCACACCCGCCCCCTCTCTACCCCACACCCGCTCCCTCTCTACCCCACACCCGCCCCCTCTCTACCCCACACCCGCCCCCTCTCTACCCCACCCCTCCCTCTCTACCCCACCCCCGCCCCCTCTCTACCCCACCCCGCCCCCTCTCTACCCAACACTCGCCCCCTCTCTACCCAACACTCACCCCCTCTCTACCCCACACTCGCCCCCTCTCTACCCCACACCCGCCCTCTCTACCCCACACCCGCCTCCTCTCTACCCCACACCCGCCCCCTCTCTACCCCACACCCGCCCCCTCTCTACCCCACACTCGCCCCCTCTCTACCCCACACTCGCCCCCTCTCTACCCCACACTCGCCCCCTCTCTACCCAACACTCGCCCCCTCTCTACCCCACACCCGCCCTCTCTACCCCACACCCGCCCCCTCTCTACCCCACACCCGCCCCCTCTCTACCCCACACCCGCCCCCTCTCTACCCCACACCCACTCCCTCTCTACCCCACACCCGCCCCCTCTCTACCCCACACCCGCCCCCTCTCTACCCCACACCCGCCCCCTCTCTACCCCACACCCGCCCCCTCTCTACCCCACACCCGCCCCCTCTCTACCCCACACCCGCCCCCTCTCTACCCCACACCCGCCCCCTCTCTACCCTACACTCGCCCCCTCTCTACCCCACACCCGCCCCCTCTCTACCCCACACTCGCCCCCCTCTCTACCCCACACCCCCCTCTCTACCCCACCCCTCCCTCTCTACCCCATACCCGCCTCCTCCTACCCCACACCCGCCTCCTCTCTACCCCACACCCCCCTCTACCCCGCCCCTCCCTCTCGACCTACCCTGCCCCCCTATCTCTCTCCCCCCCATCCCCCCCTCTCTCTCCCCCCTGTCCCCCACTCTCCCTCCCCCAGTCCCCCCCTCTCTCTGCCCCCCCGTCCCCCCCTCTCTCTGCCCCCCCCCACCGTCCACCTCTCTTTGCTCGCGTGGCTTCTCTCTTTTTCTCTCTCTCCCTCCCTCCCTCTCTCTCTCTTTCTCCCTCTATGTCTCTCTCCCCCTCCCCACCTCTCTCTCTCGCTCTCTCCCTCTCTCTCTCTCTCTCTCCCTCCCTCCCTCCCTCCCTCCCCCTCTCTCTCTCTCTCCCGCTCCCCCCACCCGCGTGGCCTCTCTCCCCCTTCCCCTCTCTCGCTGGTGAGCAGCCCTTCTCTCTCCCTCTCTCTTTCTCTCTCTCCCCCCACCCGCATGGCCTCTCTCCCCCTCCCCCCTCTCCCTCTCTCTCTCTCCCTCCCTCTCTCTCTCTCTCTCTCTCTCTCTCTCTCTCTCCCCTTTCCCTCCCTCCCTCCCTCCCTCCCTCCCTCTCTCCCTCCCTCTCTCCCTCCCTCTCTCCCTCCCTCCCCCTCTCTCTCTCTCTCTCTCTCTCTCTCCCCCCACCCGCGTGGCCTCTCTCCCCCCTTCCCCTCTCTCACTGGTGAGCAGCCCTTCTCTCTCTCTCTCTCTCTCTCTCTCTCTTCTTGCTCTCTCTCCCCACCCGCATGGCCCCTTCTCTGTGCCCCTGCTCTCTTTCTAAAGAATCGCTAAACATTAACTTAGGGCACAGGAGAGAGCTCGCTAGAAACACAAAAGCAGATAGCAAGAGTTTCTACAGATATTTAAAAAGGAAAAGAGCAAGTAAACTGAGCATCATCCTCTGGAGAGTGAGAATGGGGAATTAATAATGGAAAGTAAGGAAATGGCGAATGAACTGAACAGATATTTTGCACCTGTCTTCACTGTAGAGAATACAAGTAAAACACCTGAATCGGGAGGTGAACCGGCGGGAGGAACTACCAGGGAAAGGATACTGCAGAAAATTGTCTGAATTAAAAGCTGACAAGTCCGCAGGTCCTTGATGGACTCCATCGTAGAGTTGTAAACGCAGTGGCTGCTGAGATAGCTGACGCATCGGTTATAATTTTCCAAAACTCCCTAGGTTCTGACAAGGCCCCATCAGATTGGAAAATAGCGAACGTGACTCCTCTATTCAAGAAAGGAAGCAGACAGAAAGCAGGAAACCACAGGCCAGTTAGCTTCACATCTGCCAAAGGGGGAAATCGCTGAAATTTATTGCTGAGGAGGTTATAGAGGGGCACAGAGAAAACCTCCGTGCAATCCAGCAGAATCAACAGGGTTTTGCGGAAGGGAAATCGTGTTTGACCGATTTGTTGGGAGTTCTTTGAGGAAGTAGCAAGCAACTTGGATAAAGGGGAACCTGTGGATGTGGTGGTGGTGGTTAGATTTCCAGATGGCGTCTGGCACGTCAAAGATGACTGCGCAGAATAAGAGCTCATGGTGTAGGGGATAACGCATTGGCACGGATAGAGGGTTAGTTAGCTGCCAGGGACAGAGAGCAGGCATCAAATCGGTCATTTTCGGGTTGGGAAAATGTGCAGGGCCACAGGGATAAGTGCTGGGGGCCTCAGCTATTTACAATTTATACCAGTGACTTGCCGATGACACAGGAGGCCGCAAAGGATAGAGACAGGTTAAGCGAGTGAGCAGAAATTTGGCCGATGGAGTATCAGCTGGGAAAATGCGTACGTGTCCATTTTGGCTGGAGAAGTAGATAAAAGGGATATCATTGAAATGGAGAGAGGTTGCAGAACTCTGCAGTACAGAGGGATCTGGGTGTCCTGGTCCATGAATGACAAAACGTTAGTGTTGCAGATGCAGCAAGTGATCAGGAAGGTAAATGGGAGAGTTGGCATTTATTGCGAGGGGGATGGAGTTTAAAAAAGTGGGGAAGTTTTTCTGCAGTTGTGCAGGACGTTGGTGAGACCACATCTGGAGCACTCTGTAACTAGTTTTGGGTCTCCTGCATTGAGAAAGGATATAAATGCGTTAGAAGCGGTTCAGAGAAGGTTCACTCGCCTGACTCCTGGAGCGAAAGGGTCGCCTTATGATGAAAGGTTGGACAGGCTGGGCCTGTCTCCCTGGAGTTTAGAAGAATGAGAGGTGATCTGGTTGAAACGTGTTAAGATCCTGAGGGGCACTTGACCGGATGGACGCTGAGAGGATGTTTCCTCTTGTGGGAGGGACTGGAACGAGGTGGGGTGGGGGGGGGAGACACACAGTTTAAAAAAAATAAGGAGCTGAGGAGACACTTTGTTTTCATGAGGACCGTGAGCGTTTGGAACTCTTCCCCACCCCCCCCCACCACCCCCAGAGTGAGTGGCGGAAGCACAGTCCCGAATAAATCCAGTGGGGAATTCAGGAGAAACCTCTTTGATGCCCGGAAGATGGTGGGGTGGGGGAGAATGTGGGACTCGCTCCCACCGGGAGTGTTCGAGGTGACTGGTGTCGATGTCTTTAAGGGGAAGCTGGATAAAAAATAAGCGGGACAAAGGAACGGGGGTGGGGGGTAAGTTGATGGGGGTGAGATGGGGGAGCCTTGTGTGGGGCAGAAACACTCTTGACTCCGCTCCTCTCTCCCCTTGTTGTCTCCAGGTACCCCTCCTGCCACTTTGGGAAAATCTACGGTATGATGATGTGTCTCTCCGCAATAATCTCTCTGCTGCAATACGCCTGCTTTGCTCTGGTCAAGGGACCCTTGCAAGATGACCCAATGTATGTGAGTATCAGCACACTACCTGTGTCTCCCAACCAGGCCCCCTCGAAAGATTGGAGATTCCCCCCATTCCCTGAATACCAACTCTCTCTTTTGCTCTTGCTCTCTCACTCTCACACTCTCTCTCTCTCTCTCTCTCCCTCCCCCGTAGATGAACATTGGATTTGTCATCCTGGTCGCCCTGACCTACATCCATCCCCTCAACGTCTACCTCCACTGCCGACAGGAAGCCGGGCAAGGGAAAGCCCCTCAAGTAGAAGTGCCAGCCCTGGGAGAGAAGGACAATCGACCAAACGAATCGGATATCTGAGCCCGATCCTTGTTTTTGGGGAGGTGGATACTGGCCGGGGGGTGGGGCAGGCGGTGGGGAAATGTTGGGTTCAGAGCAAGCTGACCAATCGCTGGTCCCGAGGGAATTAGCGACTTTGTCCTGCTCGGGGGCGTCTGGGGCCCAAAGGTGAGGCCAAGGAGAGGTGACCAAACAGTGTTAATTCTTCGAAAGCACGTTGACGCTTTGTTCCTCTTGTTTTAAACACGAGGGTCACCCAGTGCAAATCTTGTCTTCCTGTCTCTCATTCCTTTCTCCTTCAACCCTTCCCTCTCCTCCTCCTCCCAACTCCCATATCCACCTCTCTCTCCTCCCCTTGCCCCCCTCTCTCTCCTCCCCTTGCCCCCCTCTCCTCCCCCCTTATCCCCTTCTCTCTCCTCCCCTTGCCTCCCCTCTCTCTCCTCCCCCCTTATCCCCCTCTCTCTCCTCCCCTTGCCTCCCCTCTCTCTCCTCCCCCCTTATCCCCCTCTCTCTCCTCCTCTACCCCTCTCTCTCTCTCTCTCGCCTTCCCTCTCTCTCCTGCTCCCCTGCCACACTCTCTCCCTGTCCTCTCCACCACCCCCTCATCACTCCTTCCCGCTCTCTTTCTCCCCTTCCCCTCCTCCTCCTCCTTTCCTCTCGCTTCCTGAACAGTCCCCCGATGAAATGGCCTGATCAGGGCCCCAACAATCACTTGCCATTTAAAGCATTCCCCTTTTAAGACTGCCAGAGATCATTAACGCTGTGCGATGGTGCATCAGGCTGGCTTGTGTTGACTTCCCGTTTAAGTGTATCACCGTGGGACCCACAGAAACATCGGTGCTTGGCTTGAATCCGTTTCCCTTTTAAAGGACCCTGTACCCAATGTGCAGTGAGTGCGAATTCCTGCAGAGGAGACACAGCTCACAATATGTCCAACTCAATACATCCAGGGCCCTGTATTATTAAGTACGAAAGTGTCCATTTGACCCATCTGCTCCATGCCCTTGTTTCTGCCCTCCCCCTCACCTCCATCTCACGGACACCGGAACTGTGCACAGTAACTCCCAGTATGATACGGAGACCGGAACTGTGCACAGTAACTCCCAGTATGATACGGAGACCGGAACTGTGCACAGTAACTCCCAGTGTGATATGGAGACCAGAACTGCGCACAGTGACTCCCCGTGTGATACAGAGACCAGAAATGTGGACAATAACAGCCAGTGTGATACGGAGACTGGAACTGTGCACAGTAACTCCCAGTGTGATATGGAGACCAGAACTGTGCACAGTGACTCCCAGTGTGATACGGAGACCGGAACTGTGCACAGTAACTCCCAGTATGATACGGAGACCGGAACTGTGCACAGTAACTCCCAGTGTGATACGGAGACCGGAACTGTGCACAGTGACTCCCAGTGTGATACGGAGACCGGAACTGTGCACAGTAACTCCCAGTGTGATACGGAGATCGGAACTGTGCACAGTGACTCCCAGTGTGATACGGAGACCGGAACTGTGCACAGTAACTCCCAGTGTGATACGGAGACCAGAACTGTGCACAGTGACTCCCAGTGTGATACGGACATCGAAACAGTGTAGAGTAACTCCCAGTGAGATACGGAGACCGAAACTTTGCACACGAACTCCCAGTGTGATACGGAGACCGGAACTGAGCACAGTGACTCCCAGTGTGATACGGAGACCGGAACTGAGCACAGTGACTCCCAGTGTGATACGGAGACCGGAACTGTGCACAGTAACTCCCAGTGTGATACGGAGACCGGAACTGTGCACAGTGACTCCCAGTGTGATACGGAGACCGGAACTGAGCACAGTGACTCCCAGTGTGATACGGAGACCGGAACTGTGCACAGTAACTCCCAGTGTGATACGGAGACCGGAACTGTGCACAGTGACTCCCAGTGTGATATGGAGACCGGAACTGTGCACAGTAACTCCCAGTGTGATACGGAGACCGGAACTGTGCACAGTGACTCCCAGTGTGATACAGTGACCAGGATGGTGTGCAGCAAGTTCAAATGTAGTCTAACCACGGTTTAACATCAGGGGTTAACAAATGAGCACAGATCCTTTCTTAAGCATGTGCACCTTGTAAAAAAAAGTCAATTATTTAGCACTTACCGACCGCAGAATGTGACAAAACCCTTCCCAGCCAGTAAAGTATTTTTTTTAACAAAGTTTTGTAATGTAGGGAAAGATGACAGTCAATTTAAGCACAGGAAGATCTGACAAAAACACCAGCGACCAGCGAGTCTGTTTTATGGATGTAGCGATGTTGGTTGAAGGACATATCATGGCCGTCTCTGGACACCAGGGAGAGCTTCCCCGGACCCCAGCGGTGAAATATTACACGTCCGGAGAGGGCAGACTGGGGGTCCCTCTGCTTTTAGCATCGGACCCCAAAAGACGGGGTGCGGGGGTGCGGAAAAGGAATCTGACCAAGACCCCCATCTTCAAAGTCCTCGCCCACAAATCAGCCACTGATTCCTTTCCATAGGCTTTGGATAACTATCGAGAGATTTTATTTTTGTTAATAATTCTTCGTCTCAGATTTAAAAGACTGGAACACAGGCTAGAAATCCCAGCAAATTTTCGTCTGTTCACCTGTTAATCCATTTTGTGCATTAACTACAGAATTCCAGGCACCCAGTGTTAACTGTGCCAAGTTCTTATTACTTTACAACATTGTTTTTAACAGCAAAATAAAATTTCTACGGAATAATGAATCCAGCATCATTTACCCCACTAGGGCACGGGTTAGATACAGTGTAGAGCTCCCTCTACATTACCCTGACAGTGTGTCCCTCCCCCCACTTTATACCCAGTGTCAGCATCGAGCGCTCCCAGGGCAGGTACAGCACGGGTTAGATACAGTGTAGAGCTCCCTCTACATTACAGAAAATAAAAAATCCCAGGAAAAACTCAGCAGGTCTGGCAGCATCGGCGGAGAAGAGCACAGTTGACTTTTCGAGTCCTCATGACCCTTCAACAGAACTGAGTATAAATAGGAGAGGGGTGAAATATAAGCTGGTTTAAGTGGGGTGGGAGGGAGAGAGAAGGGGGGGTGGTTGTTGGGACAAGCAAGCAGTGATAGGTGGAGATAACCAAAAGATGTCACAGACAACAGAACAAAGAGGTGTTGAAGGTGGTGATATTATCTAAAAGAATGTGCTAATTAAGAATGGATAGCAGGACACGCAAGGTACAGATAGCTCTAGTGGGGGTGGGGTGAAATAAGACTAAAAAGGCAAAGAAGGTATAGATAAATGATTGGTGGAATACATTAAAAATAATGGAAATAGGTGGGAAAAGAAAAATCTATATAAATTATTGGAAAAAACAAAAAGGAGGGGTAAGAAACGGAAAGTGGGTGGGGATGGAGGAGAGGGTTCAAGATCTAAAGTTGTTGAACTCAATATTCAGCCCGGAAGGCTGTAAAGTGCCTAGTCGGAAGATGAGGTGCAGTTCCTCCAGTTTGCGTTGAGCTTCACTGGAACAATGCAGCAGGCCAAGTACAGACATGTGAGCAAGAGAGAAGGGTGGAGTGTTGAAATGGCAAGCGACAGGGAGGTTTGGGTCATGCTTGCGGACAGACCGAAGGTGTTCTGCAAAGCGGTCGCCCAGTCTGCGTTTGGTCTCTCCAATGTAGAGGAAACCGCATTGGGAGCAGCGAATGCAGTAGACTAAGTTAGGGGAAGTGCAAGTGAAATGCTGCTTCACTTGAAAGGAGTGTTTGGGCCCTTGGACGGTGAGGAGAGGGGAAGTAAAGGGGCAGGTGTTGCACCTTCTGCGTTAGCATGTGGAGGTGCCATAGGTGGGGGTTGAGGTGTAGGGGGTGATGGAGAAGTGGACCAGGGTGTCACGGAGGGAACGATCCCTGCGGAATGCCGCCAGGGGGGGTGAAGGGAAGATGTGTTTTGTGGTGGCATCATGCTGGAGTTGGCGGAAATGGCGGAGGATGATCCTTTGAATGCGGAGGCTGGTGGGGTGATAAGTGAGGACAAAGGGAACACTATCATGTTTCTGGGAGGGAGGAGAAGGCGTGAGGGCGGATGTGTGGGAGATGGGCCGGACACGGTTGAGGGCCCTGTCAACCACCGTGGGTGGAAAACCTCGGTTAAGGAAGAAGGAAGACATGTCAGAGGAACTGTTTTTGAAAGTAGCATCATCAGAACAGATGCGACGGAGGCGAAGGAACTGAGAGAATGGGATGGAGTCCTTACAGGAAGCGGGGTCCCTCTACATTACCCTGACAGTGTGTCCCTCCCACTTTATACCCAGTGTCAGAATCAAGCGCTCCCAGGGCAGGTACAGCACGGGTTAGATACAGTGTAGAGCTCCCTCTACATTAGCCTGACAGTGTGACCACCCCACTTTATACCCAGTGTCAGCATCGAGCGCACCCAGGGCAGGTTCAGCACGGGTTAGATACAGTGTAGAGCTCCTTCTACATTACCCTGACAGTGTGACCACCCCACTTTATACCCAGTGTCAGCATTGAGCGCTCCCAGGGCAGGTACAGCACGGGTTAGATACAGTGTAGAGCTCCCTTTACATTACCCTGACAGTGTGTCCCCCCCACTTTATACCCAGTGTCAGCATCGAGCGCACCCAGGGCAGGTACAGCACGGGTTAGATACAGTGTAGAACTCCCTCTACATTACCCTGACAGTGTGTCTCCCCCACTTTATACCCAGTGTCAGCATCGAGCGCTCCCAGGGCAGGTACAGCACGGGTTAGATACAGTGTAGAGCTCCCTCTAAATTACCCTGACAGTGTGTCCCCCACACTTTTTACCCAGTGTCAGCATCGAGCGCTCAGAGGGCAGGTACAATACGGGTTAGATACAGTGTAGAGCTCCCTCTACATTACCCTGACAGTGTGTCCCTCCCACTTTATACCCAGCGTCAGCATCGAGCGCTCCCAGGGCAGGTACAGCATGGGTTAGATACAGTGTAGAGCTCCCTCTACATTACCCTGACAGTGTGTCCCTCCCACTTTATACCCAGTGTCAGCATCGAGCGCTCCCAGGGCAGGTACAGCATGGGTTAGATACAGTGTAGAGCTCCCTCTACATTACCCTGACAGTGTGTCCCTCCCACTTTATACCCAGTGTCAGTATCGATCACTTCCCGTTATTCTGGAGCTAATGGTGGGTGCGTGGGTTCTGCTGGTTGGAGGACCGAAACTGTGCACAGTGACACCCAGTGCGATACGGAGACCGGAACTGTGCACAGTGACTCCCAGTGTGATACGGAGACAGGAACTGTACACAGTGACTGCCGATGTGATACGGAGACAGGAACTGTGCACAGTAACTCCCAGTGCGATACGGAGACCGGAACTGTGCACAGTGACTCCCAGTGTGATACGGAGACCGGAACCGTGCACAGTAACTCCCAGTGTGATACGGAGACCGGAACTGTGCACAGTAACTCCCAGTGTGATACGGAGACCGGAACTGTGCACCGTGACTCCCAGTGTGATACAGTGACCAGGATGATGTGCAGCAAGTTCACATGTAGTCTAACCACGGTTTAACATGAGGGGTTAACAAATGAGCACAGCTCCTTTCTCAAGCATGTGCAGCTTGTTAAAAAAGTCATTTATTTAGCACTTACCGACTGCAGAATGTGACAAAACCCTTCCCAGCCAGTAAAGTATTTTTTTTAACAAAGTTTTGTAATGTAGGGAAAGATGACAGTCAATTTAAGCACAGGAAGATCTGACAAAAACACCAGCGACCAGCGAGTCTGTTTTATGGATGTAGCGATGTTGGTTGAAGGACATATCATGGCCGTCTCTGGACACCAGGGAGAGCTTCCCCGGACCCCAGCGGTGAAATATTACACGTCCGGAGAGGGCAGACTGGGGGTCCCTCTGCTTTTAGCATCGGACCCCAAAAGACGGGGTGCGGGGGTGCAGAAAAGGAATCTGACCGAGACCCCCATCTTCAAAGTCCTCGCCCACAAATCAGCCACTGATTCCTTTCCATAGGCTTTGGATAACTATCGAGAGATTTTATTTTTGTTAATAATTCTTCATCTCAGATTTAAAAGACTGGAACACAGGCTAGAAATCCCAGCAAATTTTCGTCTGTTCACCTGTTAATCCATTTTGTGTGTAACTGCAGAATTCCAGGCACCCAGTGTTAACTGTGCCAAGTTCTTATTACTTTACAACATTGTTTTTAACAGCAAAATAAAATTTCTACGGAATAATGAATCCAGCATCACTTACCCCACTAGGGCACGGGTTAGATACAGTGTAGAGCTCCCTCTGCATAACCCTAACAGTGTGTCGCTCCCCCCACTTTATACCCAGTGTCAGCATCGAGCGCTCCCAGGGCAGGTACAGCACGGGTTAGATACAGTGTAGAGCTCCCTCTACATTACCCTGACAGTGTGTCCCTCCCACTTTATACCCAGTGTCAGCATCGAGCGCTCCCAGGGCAGGTACAGCACGGGTTAGATACAGTGTAGAGCTCCCTCTACATTACCCTGACAGTGTCCCTCCCCCCACTTTATACCCAGTGTCAGCATCGAGCGCTCCCAGGGCAGGTACAGCACGGGTTAGATACAGTGTAAGAGTCTCTCTCTACCCTGACAGAATGTCCTCTGATTCAAACCCAGTGTCTGTATCGATCACTTTCCGTTATTCTGGTGCTAATGGTGGGTGTGTGGGTTCTGCTGGTTGGGGGACGGTGAGTCGGGTGATGAAAACCCCGACTTGGTGTCACTAAGTTGGAGGCGACCGGCCACCAGCTCACGGGGCAAAGGTGCCCCACGCTCTCAGATGTCAACGTGGTGACATTGTCACGTGGTCTGTTCACCGCATGATCTGCTGTCACGTGATCCAGTCTGCCCGGGGGGTGGGGGGGGGATTCAGCCGTGACACGTGGACAGGCGCCATTTCAGTGGATGCTCAACACGGGCAGAGGTCACGTGACCCTGTGGCGCATTGGGTTAGCTGCAGGAATGACAACCAACCCCCTCCCCCACCAGGTGTTGGCCGCCGAACGGCTGGAGCGCGTGGGGGGTGGGGTGAGTGGTGGGGGGGGTGGGGGGGAGTGGGAGGTTGGTGTGAGGGGGGTGTTTGGTGGAGCAAGTGACATTGACGACAATGGGATGAGGAGGTTCAGCTGCTCATTCAACCGGCGCAGACTCGACGGGCCGAAGGGCCTTTTCCTGTGCCCGTTGACCCCACCCACTCCCCCCCACCCAACTCCCCCTCCCTCCACCCATCTCCCCCTCCCCCCACCCATCTCCCCCTCCCCCCACCCAACTCCCCCTCCCTCCCCCTCCTCTCCCCCTCCCCCTCTCCTCCTCCCCCCTCCTCTTCCTACTCCTCCTCCCCTCCTCCTCTTCTTCCCCCTCCCCTCCCCTACTCCCCCCTCCCCCTCCCCTCCTCTTCTCCCGCCTCCCCCTCTCCGCTTCTCCCCCCTCCCCTTCTCCGCTACTCCCCCTCCTGTCGCCCCTCCTCATCCTCCTCCTCCTCTACCCTCCTCCTCTCCCCTCCTCCTCCCCCTCCTCCTCCTGCCCGTCCCCTCCTCCTCCCCTTCCCTCCTCCTCCTACTCCCCCTCCCCTCCCCCCCTCCTCCTCCTCCTCCTCCCCCTCCCTCTCCTGCCCTCCCCTACTCCCTCCTCCCCTCCCCTTCCCCGCCCCTCCCCCTCCTCCTCCTCCCCTCCTCCTCCCCCTCAACCCCTCCTACAGCCACAATGGACAGAAAAATCAGGCCTCAGGCTTGGCTGCCATTGAATCACTTCACGATGTTTACCCTGTGACGTTAGAGGGTGGGGTGGGGGTGGGGGTGGGTGGCGAACATTATAATAATGTTTGCAGACCCGGCGGCCAACTGCACAGCACGATCCCACGCAACATCAATGATTTCGATGTCTTTACTCCAACAGCTCACTGCGTAAAAACAAAAGTTCCCCACTCACCTCCCCCTCCCCCGTCCCCCTCCCCCGCCCCCCTCCCCCCAACACCCCTCCCCCCAACACCCCACCCCACCACCACCGCCTCCCAACTGTTCTTTTGACCAATTATCTTCAATCAGTCTCATGGAACATTCTAGAAGCGTTGCAGCGCAGGGAGCGGCCATTCGGCCCATCGTGTATGTGCCGGCTCCCCCTGAGGAACAATCCGCATACTGTCATCCCCCACCCCCCTCCCTCCCCCCACCCATCACCCCCTCCCCACCACCCCCTCAGCGTCCCTGCGCATTCCACCATCGCAGGCGTTTAGAAAATGCAGGAGTGTTTGCGGGCACAGGAAGAGGCCACTCTGCCCATCGCACCTGCGCCGCCCGGGCCTAATCCCTCTTTCCAGCACTGGGCCTGCCTGTAAGGTTACTGGACCCCAGGTGCATAATCCAGACACCCCCTCCGATGAGATGAGTGTCTCTGCCTCTGCCGCCCTTTCAGGCGGAGAGTTCCAGGCCCTCTGGGTGAAAAATCTTTCCTCGTCTCCCCTCTGATCTTCCTACCGGTCGCTTTAAATCCATTTCCCCTGCCTGGCCTCTCTGCTAAAGTCAGCAGGCCCTTCGCGTCCACTCCATCCAGGCCCCTCACAATCCTGTACATCTCAATCGAACCTCCCCTCGGCCTCCCCCGTCCCCAGGAGAACAACCCCGGCCTACCTAATCTTCCCTCACAAGCAGCAATTTTCCAGCCCCGGGTGGCAACATCCTGGTAAATCCGCTCCGTACCCTCTCTGGTACAACTACATCCTTTCTGTCATGTGATGACCAGGACTGCACACCACGCTCAAGTTGTGGCCTCAGTCGGGTTTTATATCATTGCAGCACAACCTCTCTGCTCTTATATTCAACGCCTCGGCTAATAAAGGAAAGGATTCCATTTACCCCTTTAACCACCTTGTTGACCGGCCCTGCTACCTTCAGGGATCTGTGGACGCTCACTCCAAGGCCCCTCACTTCCTCTGCACCTCCCAGTATCCTCCCATTAATTGTGTGTTATCCTTTGCCTTGTTTGACCTCCCCAAATGCGCCACCTCACACTCTTCCGGGTTCAATTCCATTCACCGCTTTTCTGCCCACCTGACCAGTCCATGGATACCCTCCTGTAGCCGAATAGCAATTCTCCTCGCTGTCCACCCCGCGGCCAATTTTTGTCTCGTCTGCAAACGTCTCGATCATTCCCCCTACATTTATGTCCAAATCATCAAGAAGCAGTGGACCTGGTACTGAGCCCTGTGGAACCACACTGGAAACAGCCTCCCAGTCACACAAACACCCGTCAACAATTATCCTTCGTTTCCTGACACTGAGCCAATTTTACACCCAGTTTGCTACCTTCCCCTGGATCCCATGGGCCTTTGTTTTTTTCTTTAACTAGCCTGCCATGTGAGACCTTGTCAAAAGCCATGCCAAAATCCATGTAGACCATATCAACTACACTGCCCTCATCAATCCTCCTCATTAATCCCTCAAAAACTTCAAACAAGTTAGTCAGGGATGATCTTCCATCATGACCTCTCTCTCGCTCTCTCGCTCTCTCTCTGCCTTTCTCTCTCACTCTCTCTCTCTATCTCTCTGTCTCTCTCTCTCACTCTCTCTCTTTATCTCTCTCTGTCTCTCTCTCTCTCTCACTCTGTCTCTCTCTCTCTCTCTCTCACTCGCTCTCTCTCTCTATCTCTCTGCCTCTCTCTCTCTGTCTGTCTCTCACTCTCTATCTCTATCTCTCGCTCTCTCTGTCTCTCTCTCTCTGCTTTCTCTCTCTCTCACTCACTCTCTCTCTCTATCTCTCTGCCTCTCTCTGTCGCTCTCTCTCTGTCTGTCTCTCGCTCTCTATCTCTATCTCTTGCTCTCTCTGTCTCTCTCTCTCTCTAGCTCTCTCTGTCTGTCTCTCTATCTCTATCTCTAAGTCTATCTTTCTCTCTCTCTCTCTCTCTCTGTCTGTCTCTCTATCTCTATCTCTAACTCTATCTCTCTCTCTGTCTGTCTCTCTCTCCCTCTCTCTCTTTCCTCCCACCCTCTTTCTCTCCCCCGTATCCAGACATTCTGAGCAGGCCCACTGACCTTACACACTGTAGGACGAAACAGCTCACCGACCTCATTCTCACAGAAACGGTGCAGGACTGGGAGGGAGTATAGAGGAGAGGTGAGAGGCAAAATCCCAGGGAGCTAATTCACTCCAGTCTCAACAGCTTTCACAAATGAATTTCTGCGTGGAGGCACTCGACTGAGGGCTGACCGAGGCAGAAATATGGAGGAATTTGGGATAATCACATACCTCAGCTCAACAGGTTTACCTCACCCTATTTACACACACACACCAGGCAGCTTGTTCCCCTATAGGAGGGGGGAGTAACCCCCTCACCCCATTTACACACACACACACCGGGCAGCCTGTTCCCCTATTGGAGGGGGGGATTAACCCTCTCGCCCACCCTCTCCCCATTTACACACACACCGGGCAGCCTGTTCCCCTATCGGAGGAGGGATTAAACCTCTCACCCACCCTCAGCCCATTTACACACACACCGGGCAGCCTGTCCCCCAATCGGAGGGGGATTAACCCTCTCACCCACCCTCACCCCATTTACACACACACACACACACACACAGGGCAGCCTGTTCCCCTATCGGAGGAGGATTAACCCTCTCACCCACCCTCTCCCCATTTACACACACACTGGGCCCTATCGGACGGGGGATTAAACCACTCACCACCCTACAACACCCTAATTTAATTACATTACCCAGTCCCCTGTCCAGTCAGGGGCTAAATCCACCCACCAACCCCGATCCTAATTTAATTACATTACCCAGTACCCTGTCCAGTCAGGGGCTAAAACCACCCCCCAGATCCTAATTTAATTACATTACCCAGTACCCTGTCCAGTCAGGGGCTAATACCACCCACCCCCCGACCCTAATTTAATTACATTACCCAGTACCCTGTCCAGTCAGGGGCTAAAACCACCCCCACTCCCGATCCTAATTTAATTACATTACCCAGTACCCTGTCCAGTCAGGGGCTAAAAACACCCACAGCCCCCCTGATCCCAATTTAATTACATTACCCAGTACCCTGTCCAGTCAGGGGTTAAAACCACCCAACCCCCCCCGATCCTAATTTAATTACATTACCCAGTACCCTGTCCAGTCAGGGGCTAAAAACAACACCCACACCCCCCGATCCCAATTTAATTACATTACCCAGTACCCTGAGATAAAAACAAAAAGCTACTGCGGATGCTGGAAATCCAAAAGAAAAACAGAATTACCTGGAAAAACTCAGCAGGTCTGGCAGCATCGGCGGAGAAGAAAAGAGTCGACGTTTCGGGTCCACATGACCCTTCAACAGAACTGAAGTATAGTTAGGAGAGGGGTGAAATATAAGCTGGTTTAAGGTGGGGGGCGAGGGGAGAGAGAAGTTGAGGGTGGGGTGGTTGTTGGGTCAAGCAAGCAGTGATAGGAGCAGATAATCAAAAGATGTCACAGACAAAAGGATCAAAGAGGTGTTGAAGGTGGTGATATTATCTAAGAGAATGTGCTAATTAAGAATGGATGGCAGGACACGCAAGGTACAGCTCTAGTGGGGGTGGGGTGGAAAGACTGACAGGGCATTACTGTTATAGATTTAAAAATAATGGAAATAGGTGGGAAAAGAAAAATCTATTTAAATTATTGGAAAAAACAAAAGGGAGGGGGAAGAAACGGAAAGGGGGTGGGGATGGGGGGAGGGGGAGTTTAAGATCTAAAGTTGTTGAATTCAATATTCAGTCCAGAAGGCTGTAAAGTGCCTGGTCGGAAGATGAGGTGCTGTTCCTCCAGTTTGCGTTGGGCTTCACTGGAACAATGCAGCAAGCCAAGGACAGACATGTGGGCAAGAGAACAGGGTGGACTGTTAAAATGGCAAGGGACAGGGAGGTTTGGGTCTTTCTTGCGGACAGACCGCAGGTGTTCTGCAAAGCGGTCGCCCAGTCTGCGTTTGGTCTCTCCAATGTAGAGGAGACCGCATTGGGAGCAACGAATGCAGTAGACTAAGTTAGGGGAAATGCAAGTGAAATGCTGCTTCACTTGAAAGGTGTGTTTGGGCCCTTGGACGGTGAGGAGAGGGGAAGTAAAGGGGCAGGTGTTGCACCTTCTGGGTCTGTCTATGTCCTTCCTTGTCCTTCCTAACAAAATACATCACCTCACGCTCCGCATTGAACTTCATCTGCCACTTATTTGCCCACTTCGCCTCTTGAAGCTCCACACCGTCCTCCTCACAGTTCACAACACACCCAAGCGTCGTGTCATCCGCAAACTTTGAAATTGTCCCCTGAACGCCAAGATCTAGATCCTTAGGGGAACTGGCCAGATGCGCTGTACTTAGATTTCCAGAAGGCATTTGATAAAGTGCCACATGAAAGGTTATTGGGGAACATAAAAGCTCATGGTGTAGGGGGTTGCGTATTGGCGGCGATAGAAGATTGGCTGGCCAACAGGAAGCAGAGAGTAAGCATAAATGGGTCTTTTTCAGGTTGGCAAAATGTAACGAGTGGTCAGGGGCCAGTGCTGGGACCTCAACTGTTTACAATTTATATAAATAACTTGGATGAAAGGATTGAAAGGATGGCTGCCAAATTTGCTGATGACACAGGGATAGGCGGGAAAGTAAGTTGCGAAGAGGACATAAGGAGGCCACAAACAGATATAGATGGGTTAAGTGAGCGGGCAAAGATCTGACAGATGGAGTTATAATGTGGGGAAAAATGTGAAATTGTCTATTTTGGCAGGAAGAATAAAAAAGAAGCTCATTATCTAAATGTTGAGAGATGGCAGAGCTCTGAGATGCAGAGGGATCTGGGTGTCCTAGTGCATGAATCACAAAAGGCTAGTTATGCAGGCACAGCAGGTAATTAGGAAAGTTAATAGAATGTGATCATTTATTGTGAGGGGGGAATTGAATATAAAAGTAAGGAGGTTATGCATCAACAACAAAAACAGAAAATGCTTGAAAAACTCGACAGGTCGAACAGCTTCTGTGGAGGAGGTAAAAAACAGTTACTCGCCTTCAGAGTAGACATGTCCCCTACAAAAATAAGAGTGGCACTGCCAAATCTAGACCTCCCTGGTTGTCTAGAGGAATACAGGGGAAGATCAAACAGAAAAAGAAAGCGTACGATAAGCACAAAGAACTAAGCACTGCAGATAGCCTAGACGAATATAGGAAGTGCTGGGACGAAGTAAAAAAGGAAATAAGGAAATCAAAGAGAGGGCATGAGAAAAGATTAGCAAGTAAAGTTAAAGATAACCCAAAGATGTCTTGCCAATACATTAATGCTAAAAGGTTAGTTAAGGAAAAAGTGGGACCTATCAGAGATGAAGATGGAAACTTGTGTGTGGATGCAGAGGCTGTGGGAAGGGTTTTGAATGAATATTTTGTCTCCGTGTTTACAAAGGAAAGGGAGGATGTATATATAGTAGTCCAGGAGGAAAACTGCGAGATATTGGACGGGATAGTCATAAAGAGAGAGGAAGTACCTGAAGGGTTGAAATCCTTGAAAGTTGATAAGTCACCAGGGCCAGATGGATTGTCTCCGAGGCTGCTGAAGGAAGTCAGGGAGGAGATAGCAGGTGCTCTGAGGATGATTTTCCAATCTTCACTAGATACAGGGGAGGTACCGGAGGACTGGAGAAATGCAAATGTAGCTCCATTGTTTAAAAAGGGATCAAAGGAAATGCCAAACAATTATAGGCCAGTTAGTCTTACATCGGTGGTGAGCAAATTAGTAGAATCAATCCTAAGAGATTGGATTAACTGTCATGTGGAAAGGTATGGACTAGTCAGGGATGGTCAGCATGGATTTGTTAAAGGAAGGTCTTGCCTCACAAATTTGATTGAATTCTTTGAGGAAGTGACAAGAAGGGTTGATGAAGGTAGTGCAGTGGATGTTGTGTACATGGGTTTTAGCAAGGCATTTGACAAGGTCCCACATGGCAGATTGGTCAGGAAAGTAAAAGCCCATGGGATTCAGGGTAATGTGGCAAACTGGAGAAAAGGTTGGGCTTTGTAACAGGAAACAAAGGGTAATGGTCGATGGATGCCCTTGCGAATGGAAAGTTGTCTCAAGTGGTGTTCCACAGGGCTCGGTGTTGGGACCCTTGCTGTTTGTGTTATACATTAACAATTTGTACGTGAACGTGGCGGGCACGATTGGGAAATTTGCAGATGACACAAACATTGGCCGAGTAGTGGATAGTGTAGAGGATAGCCATAATCTCCAAAACGATATAGATGGGTTGGTGGAGTGGGCGGTAAAGTGGCAGATGGATTTTAACATAGAGAATTGTGAAGTCATACATTTAGGGAGGTCAAAGATTTACAGGGATTACACCATAAATGGGAATATACTAAGAGGGGTAGATGAAGTGAGAGACCTTGGCGTACAAGTACACAGGTCCCTGAAGGCAGCAGTTCAAGTAGACAAGGTTGTAAAGAAGGCATATGGAATGCCCTCCTTCATTGGCAGAGGTATAAAATATAAAAGTAAGGATATAATGTTGGACTTGTATAAAACACTGGTGAGGCCACAACTGGAGTATTGTGTGCAGTTCTGGTCACCGCATTACAGGAAGGACGTAATAGCTCTGGAGCGAGTGCAGAGGAGGTTTACAAGAATGTTGCCAGGGTTAGAAAAGTGTAGCTACGAGGAGAGATTGGATAGGTTGGGGTTATTTTCCTTGGAACAAAGAAGGCTGAGAGGTGACTTGATTGAGGTGTACAAAATGATGAGGGGAATAGATAGAGTGGACAGGGTAAAATTGTTTCCCTTGGTGGAGAATTCTAGAACCAGGGGACATAGATTCAAGATAAGTGGCAGAAGGTGTAGGGGGGGACATGAGGAAGAACTTTTTTACACTGCAGGGTAGTGGGTGTCTGGAATTCATTGGTGGTAGAGGCAGAAACTCTAAACTCTTTTAAAAAAAAGCACCTGGATCTTACACCTTTAAGCGCTGTAAGCTGCGGGGCTATGGGGTCGGGTGCAGGAAGGGTGGGATTAGAAAGGGGCGCTTGGGTGTCCTCGGGTTGGCATGGACGAGATGGGCCGAATGGCCTCCTCCTGTGCTGTAGCGTTTCTACGGTTCTGTGGACGTCACAGGCGGTCACTCCTTTGGATCGAGCTATGCCTCGTCCGAGCTGGCGCCGAGGAACTACAACTCCCTTCCAGTGTCCGCTGGCTGGCAGAGGGACCTGGCACTAAACTG
>NW_027596946.1:0-42500 GCF_964194155.1 Cetorhinus maximus | reverse complement strand
TCCAATTTTTGGCCAAGTTAATGAATCTGGGATAATTCTAAAAGAAAAGGGTCAGACACAATTTAGTGGGTTACTTTTAAGACAATAAAATCTTTGAGAAGAAGAAAAGGAAGCAAAACATGTCAATGCCTGATTTCCGTTTTAAAACTGTTATGAAAATACTTTATTGGATTGTAAAGTCTCTCCAGACAACCTGAACAAGATAAGATGGTAGCTGTTGCAAGTGTAAACTGGTCTGAGGAAAGTAGGAGAATGAGTCAGGGAAAGAGGGCATAATGGACAAACTGTTTTAAGGGAAATGAATTTGATAATCGGGCCATCAACTGAGACATTGGAACTGCACAGGGGGAGACAAGCAAAGATCTAGAGACAGAGATCCCCGTTGAAATGAAATAGTTAATATGGCCTAAAGAGTAAGGAAACATCTTAAACAATCAAGACAATAGAGAAACTGAACTCAAGAGAACCTTAGGATGATCACGGTCAGGAAAGAAAACTTAGAGGTAAAACTATGAGGAATCTGTAGTTCAGGAATTCAAATGTAAGGAGAAATAATACTGAACATCAATTTACCACAAGATGGATACAGGTAAAGGGAAAGCTGGAAAAGGACTAAATAGATGTATTACTGATTATATTAATGTGCCTGTGAGCTGCAAAAAGTAAAACCATAGGATTAACACCTTGAGGACAGGCAGAGTTAAGCGGTTCCCAGAGAGAACCATCACTGGAAGTGAAGATACTGAGCCATTGAAAGATAGGATGAGAAGGTGCATTGTAGAGTTGTTTAAGGAATTGAGGTCGGACATGAGACAGCAGCAGGAGGGAGTAAACTGGAAGGAGTGGGGAGAACCCAAATGGATTCAGATCAGGGAACTCATTTCACAGGGAGAATCATTAAAGAAGTGTGTAACCTTATGGAGATTAAACAGAAATTCCATATTCCTTACCAACCCCAGAGTCCAGGGATGGTGGAAAGGATGAACTGAACTTTAAAAAAAAACATCAATCAAGAGACAGGGAACAGCCCAATATTCTAATGCGCCGTGGGCTACCCCAAGCAGGACCGCCAGTTTCACCCCATTTGAAATGATAACAGGTAAAAGCCACGCAATTACCTGAAGGTATTATAGTAGGAGATGTAGGGCCACAGGAAGGAAAAATACAGGACAATGTAAGGGAATTAAGTAGGCAATTAAGTTGAGAGAGGAAGTTAGAGACTGACAGATGATTAAGGATATGGAAACAGGCAAATCCAAAGATCAACAATGGACCATACCAGGTAATTATGACAGGTGACACATGTGAACTTGTAGATATGAGAACGGGAAGTAAATGGAGGCATTACACACAGTTAAAGATACACGACAATTGACCAAGCGGTAACCCGGAGAACGGGAGCCGATGTTAATGTCTCCACAGATCTACGATCCTGGTCGTGGGCCTATCAGTACTGGCAACAAGGTCGGGGGGTCATCACTGCTCATCCTGCACCGCAGGAGGAACTTTGGTACAGCACAGACAGTGCCGAATGCGACAGGCGACGGGGAATGATAAATGTAACAGTAGGAGAACAAGTGCTTTCAAATTGTAGTAAGGGTTTGCTTCAGATCGGGCGTGGGAGGTCCGCCACTACCCAGCCACCTCCCACCTCTACTTTCACAGTCTGAGTAGAGATAATTGAAGCCCCTCAGACCACACCGACTGATCCATCTTGTCCGACTATGCATCCAGGACCGACGAATGGTTTGGTGCTGGTTAATCAGAAGTTTTGTATGATGATGTACACCATGAGCTGGTACCCATAGTCTAGAATGTATCCGGTGTCCTCCTGCCCCAGTGGTGCTCAACCCATACCCAAGCACTCTATACGGCTCTGACACGCCAACTGATGACTGAAGCAGTTCAGTTCAACGGCGAGGTGCGATCAGGCTTGGGAGGGAACCGCGTTAAGCGCAGCCTGATAAATGATGCCGCTACAATATTCAGTATAGGGACATCATTGGTTAATCCAAAGCCTGGCTTCCGTGCTCGAAAGTCATGCGGAGACTATCAATAAACTAACTGAAATAGGGAAAAATATTTCAGACGAAGCGAGCAGAAATGATGTATGCAACACCTATGGATCTTGGGCACTGGAACAAGCCCGAGAAAATTTAAGACAGACTAAAGAAGGGGTAGTCCCTTTATGGGTAACTAATCAGCATTTATTGAATCTCTCACGACACAAGAATCATGACTTGACCGAATGCCAGCTCAGGGGTTTAACACCTGTATGTAGAATGAATGTTGAATGTATAGTGAATAGTAATATGCTAACAGGCATTGTATTAGTAATACCTGTCATACCTATGTCAATGACATAACCCAGGCAAGACGCCCACAGTGACTGCTGGTACGGGACCCCAGCCATGGGGCCCATTTGTACACCTACAAATGGACTTCATACAAATGCCTAAATGTATGGGATATAATTATGTTTTAGTTCTAGTGTGTTTGTTCTCGCGATGGGTGGAGGCGCATCCCACCCGAGGAAATGATGCTGTTATTGTTGTAAAATTGTTGTTCATTTTACCACTAAAGTGATAAAGAAACTGCTGAGGGCCTTACAATGCAACCATCACCTTTCCTGCCCATACCACCCGCAGTCTACTGGGGCGGTGAAAAGACAAAAATGTTATTCTGAAAAACAAACTAGCTAAAGTTATGTGAAGAAACCGGTTTCAGGGCCTGAAGCTCTCTACCCCTGGCGCTCATGACTATGCGACCTCACCCTAACTGTCTCAAGCGCTTGCATATACAGGTAGTAGAAGCTCAGAAAAAACCCACCATTGAAGATCGCCATCAATACCAGCCCGGGGGACCTAGTCCTGGTAAAGACCTTCAGGAGAAAAAGAACTGTTTGGAACCTCGATGGGAAGGGCCTTTCCAAGTCCTGCTCACCACCCGTACGGCCGTGAAGGTTGAAGGGCGACCCTTGTGGATCCCACGCCTCGCACGTCAAGCGGACGCTGACCTCGGACGGAAGCGCTTGTGCAAGAACTTTAACTGAGCCGTCGGAATGCTGACTCTGATTTGGATCCTGTCCTGCGTGGCCCTTGCGGAGGCTTGGAATACCAATTCTGCGGTTCAACGAATGCTGGCCGTAGCCTCGCAAGTTAATCGGACTAAATGTTGGATTTGTACTCATTTTCCTCTATGCAAAACAGCAGCTGAATTGCATGAGAGGGTGGAAAGGACCCTACCTTGTGCTGCTAACAACTTGAACGGCCCTGAAGATTAAAGGGAAGGAAGACTGGGTCCACGCCACTCGCTGTAAAAGACATTGTCCGGCAACAATATAGCAGCTGTTACCAAGTGATCTAACTTGTATTATGTATTGAAACGGAAGTTTTGAGTAATTTTTATAAAAAAGATTCTTGGTGGTCTGTAATACTAGGTTGGTTCTCCGGTTGGGGAAGTTGGTTGCTATACGTTTTAATTGGGTTGGTCGTAGCATGTGTTATAGGGTGTTGTGCATGTGTTGCTTTGGGGATTTGCTGTTCCCAGGTTATTAACAGTGTCTCTACTGGATTAGGAGGAGCTCCAGTTGTTCCTCAATTGATGCGCACTGGCCCCAGCAAAACCCACTGGTGGAGAGAAAAGGTTTACCCTGCCAGGGATCGGCCTTTCCCTTATGGTTATGAGCCCCCTTATGATGATGAAGATACTATTCCTCATTGGTATTAATCTGAAAGATTAACAAGGAGGGATTGTGGAAGAATAAAATACATCTACAGGTCAACTAAGGGTTAAACAGTTAGCACCATAGTGGAATACTACAGCACAGTTCCCTCTTTTTGTTCTAGCAGGCACACCTGCAGCTGCCAGCTAATGGAGCAGGAGGGGAGAAAGGGGAGTGTCATGGGCAGGCTTCCTGGAGTCCTTGAGACAGGATGTCTGCCCCCAGGATCAAGCAATGGTCATCTATTCTCTGTCTCACTTTTATTACTACGTGAGCTTCCCCCAATATCCTGTATAGTCATAAACTTAGAATAGACTAATTGTGTGACAATGATTCTCAATGTAATTGATCATTGAAAGTTAGACAGCCTTATCACCTTCAAGCTCTTTGATATGTACAACTTCTACTATAAATACGTGTGTGCTCTGATGCTTCCTCAGAGTGTCAGCTAGCTACCTTGTATGCTGCTGGGCTCTCCGTGCTCGCTTCGGCAGCACATACACTAAAATTGGAACGATACAGAGAAGATTAGCATGGCCCCTGCGCAAGGATGACACGCAAAATCGTCTCCGTGATATCACGATTAATAAAGGCTTCCGAGACAAACCTCCTGGGTCTGAGTGTTCACTCCGATTTCCGCGACAAACCCAATCATACACACACACACACACAAACACAGACACACAAACACATACATACTCAGACAAACACACTCACACACACACACACACACAGACAGAGGCATATACAAACACACACAATCACACGCACAAACACATACACACACTCATACAGACACATACGGACTCAGAGAAACACACTCTCACACATACACTCATGCGCACACACACACACTGAAACACACATTCTCACACACACTCGCACACATGCACTCAAACACACACACATATCCAGACAAACATACTCACAGACACACACACACACACAGACATACAAACACACATGCACAAACACACACAATACCACACAGGCACACTCACACAAACACATACATACTCAGGCAAACACACACAGACTCACACACTCATTCACACACACACACACACACACACACAATACCACACAGGCACACTCACACACACACACACATACATACTAAGGCAAATACACTCACACACACCCAAACCCACACACACACACACACACAAACACACACATTCTCACACACACTCAAACACACACACATTCACAGATACACAGACAAGCACACATTCTCTCAAACACACGCACACATACCCAAACACACATTCTCACACACACATGCTCTCACACACACACACACAGACACACAAACTCACACACATTCACTCACACACATTCACACACACACATTCACACACACTCAAACACACACACTTACATACACACAGAGGCTCAAGCACGCTTGCACACACACATTCGCACAAAAGCACTCAAACACACACACGTACATACTCAGACAAACATACTCACAGACACACACACACATGCACAGACATACAAACACACATGCACAAACACACACAGGCACACTCACACAAACACATACATACTAAGGCAAACACACTCACTCACACACCCACACACACAGAAACACACATTCTCACACACCCTTGCACACACACTCAAACACACACATTCACAGATACACAGACAAGCACACACTCTCTCAAACACACGCACACACACCCAAACACACATTCTCACACACACACAGACACACACACGCTCTCACACACACACACACACAGACAGACACACAAACTCACACACACATTCACTCACACACATTCACACACAGTCAAACACACGCACTTTTTAAAACAAAACACGCTCCAACTAGGCTCCCACTTGGACTGGGAAACGCCTCCGGTTTCTAATTGTCAGCCGTAGTCGGAGAATACTGAAGCGAGCTGCATCTTGTTGGAACTGTTCCACCATGTTCGGGTGTGGCACTCACTGAGGCTCAGAACAGGGGCAATAGTAGAAAATACAGTTTGTCGCGGACCCATTTACAAAAACATTTATGACTTCGAAAACGAAATGGACCACGGCGTGGTGCGACTTACCGTATCCATTACTATTTTATGATTAAGCGAATGCTTCCGGACATGCTCACATCGTACCTGACCTGTGACGCATGGTATGTGACTCAACACCTCCGACGATGACAAGTTAATTTACTGGGCGTCAACTGGGAGATGCCTTCATATTTCTGCAGGTCTACCATCATCAGTCAAAACATCCTGCCCCAGAAATGGCAAAGAAGGCCCAAGGGCGGGAGGATTTCCGACTTGTCGATGGTGGACAGGCTTTGGGGGGGGGTCAGGCGGTGCGTTACTCTCCGCAGGATTCCCAGCCTCTGACCTGCCCTTGTAGCCACTGTATTTATGTGGCTGGTCCAGTTCAGTTTCTGGTCAATGGTAAAACCCCCCCCCAAGGATGTTGATAGTGGGGGGATTCAGTGATGGTGATGCTATTGAACGTCAAGGGGGGGGCGATGGCGCGATTCTCTCTTGTTGGAGATGGTCACTGCCTGGGTCTATACTCGATGGAGTTTAGAAGGATGAGGGGAGGTGGGATCTGATTGAAACTTACAGAATACTGAAAGGCCTGGATAGAGTGGGACGTGGGGGAAGATGTTTCCATGAGTAGGAGAGACTAGGACCCGAGGGCACAGCCTCAGAGTCAAGGGAAGACCTTTTAGAACAGAGATGAGGAGAAACTTCTTTAGCCAGAGAGTGGTGAATCTATGGAATTCATTGCCACAGAAGGCTGTGGAGGCCAGGTCATTGAGTGTATTTAAGACCGAGATAGACAGGTTCTTGATTGGTAAGGGGGATCAAAGGTTACAGGGAGAAGGCGGGAGAATGGGGTTGAGAAACTTATCAGCCATGATTGAATGGCGGAGCAGACTCGATGGGCCGAATGGCCTAATTTCTGCTCCTATGTCTTATGGTCTTATGTATGACCTCACACTTCTCTATGTTAAAATCCATCTGCCACTTTACCACCCTCTCCACCAACCCATCTATATCGTTTTGGAGATTATGGCTATCCTCTAAAATATCCACTACTCAGCCAATCTTTGTGTCATCTGCAAATTTCCCAATCATGCCCCCTACATTCACGTCCAAATCGTTAATGTATAACACAAACAGCAAGGGTCCCAACACCGAGCCCTGTGGAACACCACTTGAGACAACTTTCCATTCGCAAGGGCATCCATTGACCATTACCCTTTGTTTCCTGTTACAAAGCCCAACCTTTTCTCCAGTTTGCCACATTGCCCTGAATCCCATGGGCTTTTACTTTCCTGACCAATCTGCCATGTGGGACCTTGTCAAATGCCATGCTAAAATCCACTTACACAACATCGACTGCACTACCTTCATCAACCCTTCTTGTCACTTCCTCAAAGAATTCAATCAAATTTGTGAGGCAAGACTTTCCTTTAACAAATCCATGCTGATCATCCCTGACTAGTCCATACCTTTCCACATGACAGTTAATCCTATCTCTCAGGATTGATTCTACTAATTTGCTCACCACTGATGTAAGACTAACTGGCCTATAATTGTTTGGCATTTCCTTTGATCCCTTTTTAAACAATGGAACTACGTTTGCATTTCTCCAGTCCTCCGGTACCTCCCCTGTATCTAGTGAAGATTGGAAAATCATCCTCAGAGCACCTGCTTTCTCCTCCCTGACTTCCATCAGCAGCCTCGGAGACAATCCATCTGGCCCTGGTGACTTATCAACTTTCAAGGATTTCAACCCTTCGAGTACTTCCTCTCTCTTTATGACTATTCTGTCCAATATCTCGCAGTGTTCCTCCTGGACTACTATATCTACCTCCTTCCTTTCCTTTGTAAACACGGAGACAAAATATTCATTCAAATCCCTTCCCACAGCCTCTGCATCTACACACAAGTTTCCATCTTCGTCTCTGATAGGTCCCACTTTTTCCTTAACTAACCTTTTAGCATTAATGTATTGGCAAGACATCTTTGGGTTATCTTTAACTTTACTTGCTAATCTTTTTTCATGCCCTCTCTTTGATTTCCTTTTTTCCTTTTTTACTTTGTCCCTGCCCTTCCTATATTCGTCCAGGCTATCTGCAGTGCTTAGTTCTTTGTGCCTATCGTACGCTTTCTTTTTCTGTTTGATCTTCCCCTGTATTCCTCTAGAAAACAACAGAGGTCTTAGATTTGGCAGTACCACTCTTATTTTTGTAGGGGACAAATCTACTTTGTACAATTAGGATCTCGCTTTTTCATGTTTCCCACTGGTTTTCCACTGTTTTACCCTCCAGCAGTGCTGTCCAGTCCACCTCAGCCAAGTCCCTTCTAATTTCTGCAAAATTTGCCTTCCCCCAATTCAAGACTTTTACTCCTGCCTTATCTCTGTCCTTTTCCATGGTAATGCTAAATCTAACTGAATTGTGATCACTGTCCCCGATATGGTCACCAACTGTCACTTCACCCACTTGACCTTCTTCGTTCCCCAAGACTAGGTCTAGATTTGCATCTGCTCTCGTTGGGTTTGTCACTAATTGGTTGAAAAAGTTTTCCTGGACACACTGCATGAATCTTTCTCCCTCAGTGCCCCTTATATTGTTTGAATCCCAGTTGATATTAGGATAGTTGAAGTCTCCTACTATTATTGCCCTCTTGTTCTTACAAGCAGAAATTTGCCCAAAAATTTGTTCTTCTATCTCCCTTTCATTTGGAGGTCTCTAGTCTACTCCCAGTATTGTGACTGCCAATCCATAAAGCCTCGTTTGTTGACCCATTTAGTATATCATCCCTTCTCACAACTGGAATTGATTCTTAACCATTAGTGCTACCCCCCTCCTTTTTTATCTCCTACTCTATCGTATTCCTCTAGACAACCAGGGAGGTCTAGATTTGGCAGTGCCACTCTTATTTTTGTAGGGGACATGTCTACTCTGAAGGCGAGTAACTGTTTTTTACCTCCTCCACAGAAGCTGTTCGACCTGTCGAGTTTTTCAAGCATTTTCTGTTTTTGTTGTTGATGCATAACCTCCTTACTTTTATATTCAATTCCCCCCTCACAATAAATGATCACATTCTATTAACTTTCCTAATTACCTGCTGTGCCTGCATAACTAGCCTTTTGTGATTCATGCACTAGGACACCCAGATCCCTCTGCATCTCAGAGCTCTGCCATCCCTCACCATTTAGATAATGAGCTTCTTTTTTATTCTTCCTGCCAAAATGGACAATTTCACATATTTCCCCACATTATAACTCCATCTGTCAGGTCTTTGCCCGTTCACTTAACCCATCTATATCTGTCTGTGGCCTCCTTATGTCCTCTTCGCAACTTACTTTCCTGCCTATCTCTGTGTCATCAGCAAATTTGGCAGCCATCCTTTCAATCCTTTCATCCAAGTTATTTATATAAATTGTAAACAGTTGAGGTCCCAGCACTGACCCCTGACCACTCATTACACCTTGCCAACCTGAAAAAGGACCCATTTATGCCAGCTCTCTGCTTCCTGTTGGCCAGCCAATCTTCTATCGCCGCCAATACGCAACCCCCTACACCATGAGCTTTTATGTTCCCCAATAGCCTTTCATGTGGCACTTTATCAAATGCCTTCTGGAAATCTAAGTACAGAACATCTGGCCAGTTCCCCTAAGGATCTAGATCTTGGCGTTCAGGGGACAATTTCAAAGTTTGCAGATGACACGACGCTTGGGTGTGTTGTGAACTGTGAGGAGGACGGTGTGGAGCTTCAAGAGGCGAAGTGGGCAAATAAGTGGCAGATGAAGTTCAATGCGGAGCGTGAGGTGATGTATTTTGGTAGGAAGGACATAGACAATATAAAATAAGGGGTGAAATTTTGAAGGGGGTGCAGGAAGAGAAAGGCCTGGGTGTATATGTGCATTGATCACTGGAGGTGGCAGGACTGGTGGAGAGAGCGATTAATAAAACATACAATGTCCTGGGCTTTATTAATAGGGGCATAGAGTACAAGAGTAGGGAGGTTATACTGAATTTATATCAGAGACTAGATAGACCTCAGCTGGAGTATTGTGCACAGTTCTGGGTGCCACACTATAGAAAGAATGTGAACACATTGGAGAGAATACAGAAAAGGTTTACAAGAATGGTCCCAGAGATGAGACGCTTCAGATATGAGGATAGATTGGAGAGGTGTTTTTTTTATATATTATTCATTAATGAGATGTGGGCTTCGCTGGTCGGGCCCAGCATTTATTGCCCATCCCTAATTGCCCCCTTGAGAAGGTGGTGGTGAGCTGCCTTCTTGAACCACTGCAGTCCCCGTGTGGTGTAGGTACACCCACAGCGCTGTTAGGGAGGGAGTTCCAGGATTTTGACCCAGCGACAGTGAAGGAACGGCCGATATATTTCCAAGTCGGGATGGTGAGTGGCTCGGAGGGGAACTTCCAGGTGGTGGGTGTTCCCCATGTGTCTGCTGCCCTTGTCCTTCTAGATGGTAGTGGCCGTGGGTTTGGAAGGTGCCTTGGTTGGAACTGTTCTCCTTGGAGAGGAGAAGGCTAAGAGGAGATTCGATGGAAATGTTCAAAATCACGAGGGACTGGACAGAGTAGAATAGGGACAAGCTGTTCCTGCACGTAAAAGGATCAGGAATGAGAGGGCACCGATTTTAAAGTGAGTTGCAAAAGCGTGATGTGAGAAAATAACTTTTCACACAGCGAGCGGTCCGAGCCTGGAAGTGGGGTGGAGGCAGATTCAATCGAGGCATTCAAGAGGGCATCGGATGATAACTTGGATAGAAACAATGTGCAGGGGTACTGGGGTAAAGGCAGGGCAATGGCACTGAGCCATAATGCTCATTTGGAGAGCTGATCCAGACGTGATGGGCCGAGTGGCCTCCTTCTTTGCTGTTAAAATTCTGTGATTCTGTGACATGTCGCTACCTCAAAGAACTCCAATAAGTTGGTTAAACAGGATTTCCCTTTCACTAAACCATGTTGACTCTGCCTGATGACCTTGAACTTCTCCAAGTGCCCTGCTATAACTTTTTTAATAACAGCTTCTAACATGTTCCCGACGACAGATGTGAAGCTGACTGGCCTGCAGTTTCCTGCTTTCTGTCTCCCTCCCATTTTGAATAACGGGGTTACATTTGCTATCTTCCAATCCAATGGGACCTTCTCCGAATCTAGCGAGCATTGCAAAATTAAAACCAGTGCGTCAACTATCTCACTAGCCACTTCCTTGTAGACCCTAGCACGATGTCCATCAGGACCCAGGGACTTGTCAGCCCGCAACTCCAACAATTTACTCAGTGCCGCTCCCCTTGGTGATTGTAATTTTCCTGAGTTCCTCCCTCCCTTCCGTTTCCCGGTTTATAGCTGCTTCTGGGATGTTACTTGTATCCCCTATAGTGAAAACTGACGCAAAATACCTGTTCAGTTCATCTGTCATCTCCTTGTTTTCCATTATCCACTCTCCAGACTCACTTTCTATAGGACCAATGCTCACTTTGTTAACTCTTCTTTTTTAAATGTTTAGAGAAAATCTTACTATCTGTTTTTATTTTTTCTGGCTAGCTTTCTCTTGTACTCTAATTTTTCCCTCCTTATTAGTCTTTTAGTCATTCTTTGCTGTTCTTATACTCTGTACGATCTTCTGACCTGCCACCCACCTTTACTTAATTATATGCTTTTTCTTTAAGTTTGATACTATCTTTAACCTTTTATAGTTAACCATGGATGGTGTGTCCATCCCTTGGACTTTTACTTACTCTTTGGAGTGTATCTATTCTGTGTATTCCAAAATATTCCCTTCAATATTAGCCACTGCGTCTCTATTGACCTATCCCTTAACCTAATTTGCCAATTCGCTTTCGCCAACTTAGCATTCATGCCCTCATAAATTGCCCTTATTTATGTTTAAACGCTTAGTCTCAGACCCACTCCTCTCTCCCTCAAACTGAATGCAAAATGCTGCCCAGGGGGTACCTTCACTATGAGATCATTAATTAATCCCATCTCATTTCACAATACCAGGTCTAGTATAGCCTGCTCACTGGTTGGCTCCAGGACATGCTATTCTGTGAAACTATCCCGGCAACATTCTATGAACTCATCTAGGCTACCTTTGTTCATCTGGCTTTTCCAGTCTATATGTAAATTAAAATCTCCCATGATTATCGCCGTGTCTTTCTGGCAAGCTCCCATTATTTGTTCCTTTATGCTCCATCCTACCATGTAGTTACTGTCAGGGGGGCTTGTACACCACTCGCACAAGTGACCTCTTGCCTTTACCATTTCTCATCTCTACCCAAACCGTTTCCACATCCTGGTTCTCATGAGCTTGGGTCATCCCTCTCCATTGTGCTAATCATTGATTAACAGATCCACCCCTCCACCTTTTCCCTCGCTTCCTGTCCTTCCGAAATGTCACGTGCCCTTCAGTATTCAGATCCCCAACACATGTCCTCCTGCAGCCATGTCTCTGTCATGGCTATCGAATCGTTTTTGCTTTTAGTTATAATTGTAATTCACTAATGCCCCTCAGGGAAGGGAAATCTGCCATCCTTACCTGGTCTGGCCTACACATGACTCCAGACCCACAGCCATGTGGTTGAATACTAAATGCCCTCTGGAATGGCCCAGATCAAGGGCAATTAGGAATGCAGATGATTCTTCACCATTTACGCTTGACAGTGCGGCGCTCCCTCAGTACTGACCCTCCCACAGTGCGGCGCTCCCTCAGTACTGACCCTCCGACAGTGCGACACTCCCTCAGTACTGACCCTCCGACAGTGCGGCACTCCCTCAGTACTGACCCTCCGACAGTGCGGCACTCCCTCAGTACTGACCCTCCGACAGTGCGGCGCTCCCTCAGTACTGACCCTCCGACAGTGCGGCACTCCCTCAGTACTGACCCTCCCACAGTGCGGCGCTCCCTCAGTACTGACCCTCCGACAGTGCGGCGCTCCCTCAGTACTGCCCCTCCGACAGTGCGGCGCTCCCTCAGTACTGCCCCTCCGACAGTGCGGCGCTCCCTCAGTACTGACCCTCCAACAGTGCAGCACTCCCTCAGTACTGACCCTCCAACAGTGCTGCACTCCCTCAGCACTGACCCTTCATAAAATTTCCCGTCTTTTGTCAAAGACTGGAGGGAGAGTTTCACCCGGAGTCCTGGTATCATATTTACCCCCCTGGTAAAAGCGCTGCTTTTCCTGGGATCTTGCTGTGCGGAGGATATTTAAAATTTCTGTTTGCCTGGAATAATACAATGGTGAATCTTCAAGGAAGTCCATCGTTTGACGCACCCTGAGCTGGTGAAAGACCCTGTCGCCATCTAAGGTCTTTCTGAAGCCGGGCGACGCCGTTGCAGCACCCCCTCTGGCGGAGGTGCGGTATTGTCGGTGATCGAGTCGTCCCTGGGAGTTGGGTTCGAATCTCGCCAAGGCCTATGGTGGAATTTTGCAAAGCCTCAAAAAATAGGAGTGAAAGTGGTTGGACCAGTCGGAAATGGCGATCTCAGCTCTGTTGACCCGACAGCCCCCTCCTTACTGACATCTGGGGGCCTAGTGCCAAAATTGGGAGAGCCGTCTCACAGACTAGTCAAGCCTGACTTAGTCATCCTCAGGCGATCGTACCTTACAGATAATGTCCCAGGGTCCACCATCACCACCCCTGGGTATGTCCTGTCCCACCGGCAGGACAGGCCCAGCAGAGGTGGCTGCACAGTGGGGTACAGTCGGAAGGGAGTTACCCTTGGAGTCCTCAACATCGACTCCCCGACCCCATGAAGTCTTATGGCACCAGGTCAAACATGGACAAGGAAACCTCCTGCTGATGACCACGTACCGCCCTCCCTCAGCTGAGGAGTCAGTGCCCCCTCCATGTCGGACACCACTTGGAGGAAGCTCTGAGGGTGGTAAGGGCGCAGAATGTACTCTGGGTGGGGGGACTTCAATGTCCATCTCCAAGCATGGCTCATTAGTACTGACTGAGATGGCCAACAACATTCCAGCAATAGCACTGAAGACTTGTGCTCCAGAACTTGCCGCACCCCTAGCCAAGCTGTTCCAGTACAGCTCCAACACTGGCATCTACCCATCATCAGTGAAGTAATGGAAGGGGCCATCAACAGTGCTATCAAGCTGCACTTGCTTAGCAATAACCTGCTCACTGATGCCCTGTTTGTGTTCCGCCAGGGCCACTCAGCTCCTGACCTCATTACAGCCTTGGTTCAAACATGGACAAAAGAGCTGAACTCCCGAGGTGAGGTGAGAGTGACTGCCCTTGACATCATTTGACTGAGTGTGGCATCAAGGAGCCCTAGCAAAACTGGAGTCAATGGGAATCAGGGGGAAAACTCTCTGCTGGTTGGAGTCATACCGAGCACAAAGGAGGGTGGTTGTGGTTGTTGAAGGTCAGTCATCTCAGCTCCAGGACATCACTGCAGGAGTTCCTCAGGGTAGTGTCCTCAGCCCAACCATCTTCAGCTGCTTCATCAATGACCTTCCTTCCATCATAAGGTCAGAAGTGGGGATGTTCGCTGATGATTGCACAATGTTCAGCACCATTCGCGGCTCCTCAGATACTGAAGCCAGTCCATGTCCAAATGCAGCAAGACCTCGACAATATCCAGGCTTGGGCTGACAAGTGGCAAGTAACATTCACGCCACACAAGTGCCAGGCAATGACCATCTCCAACAAGAGAGAATGTAACTACCGTCCCTTGACATTCAATGGCATCACCATCACTGAATCCCCCACTATCAACATCCTGGGGTTACCATTGACCAGAAACTGAACTGGACCAGCCATATAAATACTGTGGTGACAAGAGCAGGTCAGAGGATGGGAATCCTGCAGAGAGTAACTCACCTCCTGACTCCCCAAAGCCTGTCCACCATCTGCAAGGCACAAGTCAGGAGTGTGATGGAATACTCTCCACTTGCCTGGATGAGTTGCAGCTCCCACAACACTCAAGAAGCTCAACACCGTCCAGGACAAAGCAGCCCCGCTTGGTCGGCACCCCATCCACAAACATTCACTCCCTCCACCACCGACGCACAGTAGCAGCAGTGTGTGTACCATCTACAAGATGCACTGCAGGAATTCACCAAGGCTCCTCCGACAGCACCTTCCAAACCCACCACCGCTACCATCTAGAAGGACAAGGGCAGCAGACACATGGGGAACACCAACCACCTGGAAGTTCCCCTCCGAGCCACTCAACATCCCGACTTGGAAATATATCGGCCGTTCCTTTACTGTCGCTGGGTCAAAATCCTGGAACTCCCTCCCTAACAGTGCTGTGGGTGTAACTACACCACACGGGGACTGCAGCGATTCAGGAAAGCAGCTCACCACCACCTTCTCAAGGGGCAATTAGGGATGGGCAGTAAATGCTGAGCCCAGCCAGCGAAGCCCACATCCCATAAATGAAGAATGTAAAACCTGGAAGGAGTGTTTGGGTCTTGGATGGTGAGGAGGGAGGAGGTAAAGGGGCAGGTTTTGCACCTTCTGCAATTGCGTGGGAAGGGGATGCGGTGTTAGAGGTGATGGGGTGGGGGAATGGTCCCTGCGGAATGCCGACTGGGTGGGGGTGTGTGTGAAGGGAAGATGTGTTTGGTGGTGGCATCAGGCTGGAGTTGGCGGAGGATGGTCCTTTGAATGCGGAGGCTGGTGGGGTGAAATGTGAGGGGGGCGGGGACCCCTACCGTGGTCCGGGGAGGGAGGGGAAGGTCTGAGGGCGGAGATGCGGGAGATGGGTCAGACATGGTTGAAAGACCGGTCAACCAGAGAGAGAGGCAGCCCTCGGCTCCGGAGGTTGGCTGTGGTTTGGCTCGTTCTGGTTGAATTATTTAACCAATCTCCGACCGTTACCAGCAGGGGGTGGGGGATGGGGTCGGTCGCTAGGGGAACAGACCTCGGAGTGGGGACCGAACACAATGGGCGTCAGTCTTCTCCGATATTTCACTGGGGGGAGGTTACCGCCCATCCAGGACTAGGATGTCGGATAATCGGTCGGGTGATTTAATGGGAGCGGAGGGTTGGAGAGAGGGGAGCCGGCGAGATGGAGCTGGGTGAACTCCGTGTCTCCTGGGCCATGTCGCCGAGGGGGCAGCAGGTAGATGAGGGATAGGAGGGGAGGGGGGGTGGGAGGGAGGTCAGGGGTCGATCCTCGGTGGGGGTGGGGAACACGGGAGGTTACGATGTGGGACCTGGAGGGGTCGTTGCCTCCAATGATCCTCCGGCCGCGATCAGATGGATAAGAACGGAAGCGGGTGAGTGCCAGTCCCTACCCAGCTGGACGACAGCGGAGAGGCCTTGGAGCAGGATGGTGCGGTCAGCCGGGTCAAAGGTCACAGGCCGGCCGAGAAGGATGGGGGTGGGGGGGGCGGGAGGGAAAGTTGACGCCTGTCACAGTCATTGGCGACTTTGGTAAGAGCCGTTCCGGACTGGCGAGGCCCGGGAATCGGATTGGACAGGGATTCAAACGTGGCGTCCCGGGAAGGATGGGAGAGGATTTGGGAGGGAAACAACACCTCCGGGGACATAGGAGAGGAAAGGGAAGCTGGAAATGGAAGAATCACAGGGTCGGAGGGGTCAAGGGAGCTCGACACCGTGCATAACCCGTGCTGTACCTGCCCTGGGAGCGCTTGATGTTGACACTGGGTATAAAGTGGGGAGAGGTGGGACACTGTCGGGGTAATGTAGAGGGAGCTCTACACTGTATCTAACCCGTGCTGTCCCTGCCCTGGGAGCGCTCGATGTTGACACTGGGTATAAAGTGGGGAGAGGTGGGACACTGTCGGGGTAATGTAGAGGGAGCTCTACACTGTATCTAACCCGTGCTGTACCTGCCCTGGGAGCGCTCGATGTTGACACTGGGTATAAAGTGGGGAGAGGTGGGACACTGTCGGGGTAATGTAGAGGGAGCTCTACACTGTATCTAACCCGTGCTGTACCTGCCCTGGTGCAATGCAACGTATTAAGAAATTAGACACACAACAAAGGGGGAACAGCGTGTTTGATATTTTATTAAAGAATGTACAAGGCACTTGATTTCCCTTTAACAAACGGAGACAGTCAAGAGCCCCGTGGATTGGAAATCTCGTCCCCATGTTCCTGTCCTGTGCGTGTGACACCGAGTCGAGAGGATGGACAGGCAAACTACCTGAAGCCAACTACCCCTCCCTGCCACAAAGGCTGCTCCCATAAGACGAAATCCCCTTGGTAACTGTTGCTGGGAGATCCCCTGGCCCTGCGAGCACCTGCAAGTCCAGCACGGTTAAAGGAGAGAATTGCAGCAGGAGTGATGCACACTCAAGCTGAATGTCCCACTGACATTTTCAGTCCCTTCATCCTCTCACTAGCCCCCCTTGTGCTGGATCAATGTGGTGCTCATCCTGTGCGCCACCCACGTCAAGCCTGGCACTCGTGCGCGGGTGGATATTTAGCCAGGATGTTCTTCACACTGCCGGCACTCAAATTTATTTCTAGTTGGGATCACTGGACAGTGATCAGGAGCAGGAACCCTGGCTGATTTCCTCTCTCTCTCTAACCCAGGGATCACTGGACAGTGATCAGGAGCAGGAACCCTGGCTGATTTCCCCTCTCTCTCTAACTGAGGGGTCACTGGACAGTGATCAGGAGCAGGAACCCTGGCTGATTTCCCCTCTCTCTCTCTCTAACCCAGGGATCACTGGACAGTGATCAGGAGCAGGAACCCTGGCTGATTTCCCCTCTCTCTCTAACCCAGGGATCACTGGGCAGTGATCAGGAGCAGGAACCCTGGCTGATTTCCCCTCTCTCTCTAACCCAGGGATCACTGGACAGTGATCAGGAGCAGGAACCCTGGCTGATTTCCCCTCTCTCTCTAACTGAGGGGTCACTGGACAGTGATCAGGAGCAGGAACCCTGGCTGATTTCCCCTCTCTCTCTCTCTAACCCAGGGATCACTGGACAGTGATCAGGAGCAGGAACCCTGGCTGATTTCCCCTCTCTCTCTAACCCAGGGATCACTGGACAGTGATCAGGAGCAGGAACCCTGGCTGATTTCCCCTCTCTCTCTAACCCAGGGATCACTGGGCAGTGATCAGGAGCAGGAACCCTGGCTGATTTCCCCTCTCTCTCTCTCTCTCTAACCCAGGGATCACAGGACAGTGATCAGGAGCAGGAACCCTGGCTGATTTCCTCTCTCTCTCTCTCTAACCCAGGGGTCACTGGACAGTGATCAGGAGTAGGAACCCAGGCTGATTTCCCCTCTCTCTCTCTAACCCAGGGATCACTGGACAGTGATCAGGAGTAGGAACCCAGGCTGATTTCCCCTCTCTCTCTCTAACCCAGGGATCACTGGACAGTGATCAGGAGTAGGAACCCAGGCTGATTTCCCCTCTCTCTCTAACCCAGGGATCACTGGACAGTGATCAGGAACAGGAACCCAGGCTGATTTCCCCTCTCTCTCTCTCTCTCTCTCTAAACCAGGGGTCGCTGGACAGTGATCAGAAGCAGGAACCCCGGCTGATTTCCCCTCTCTCTCTCTCTAAACCAGGGGTCACTGGACAGTGATCAGCAGTAGGAACCCTGGCTGATTTCCCCTCCCTCTCTCCCTCTCTCTCTCTCTCTAACCCAGGGATCACTGGACAGTGATCAGGAGCAGGAACCCTGGCTGATTTCCCCTCTCTCTCTCTAACCCAGGGATCACAGGACAGTGATCAGGAGCAGAAACCCTGGCTGATTTCTCCTCTCTCTCTAACCTAGCTGATTGCTACAGAAACAACTATGACTTTTTAAGTACTTAATTATCATTCACAAATATATACAGTAGATTCCAGTCTGTAACTCACTCCCGGGTATCTGTTATTCTATATACATAGACACCCTGAACTCCTCGATTAGATTCCAGTCTATAACTCACTCCGGGGTATCTGTTATTCTATATATAAACCCCCTGAACCCCTGGATTAGATTCCAGTCTGTAGCTCACACCCAGCTATCTGTTATTCTATATATAAAAAAACCCGGATCCCTCATTAGATTCCAGGCTGTAACTCACCTCCAAGTATCTGTTATTCTGTATATAAACTCCTGAAACCCTCATTAGATTCCAATCTTTAACTCAATCCCGGGTATCTGTTATTCTATATATAAACCACCCTGAACCCCTCGATTAGATTCCAGTCAGTAACTCACTGCCGGGTATCTGTTATTCTATATATGAACCATCCCGAACCCTTCGATTAGATTCCATTCTGTAACTCACTCCTGGGTATCTGTTATTCTATATATAAACCCCGCCGAACACCTTAATTAGATTCCGGACTGTAACTCACTCCTGGGTATCTGTTATTCTATATATAAACCCCACTGAATCCCTCGATTAGATTCCAGTCTGTAACTCACTCCTGGGTACCTGTTATTCTATATATAAACCCCACCGAACCCCTTAATTAGATTCCAGTCTGTAACTCACTCCCGGGTATCTGTTATTCTACATATAAGCCCCCAAACGCTCGATTAGATTCCAGACTGTAACTCACTCCTGGGTATCTGTTATACTATAAATAAACTACTTCAAACCCCTCGATTAGGCTCCAGTCTGTAACTCACTCCTGGGTATCTGTTATTCGATATATAAACCCCCCCGAACCTCTCGATGAGATTCCAGTCTGTAATTCACTCCTGGGTATCTGTTATTCGATATAGAAACCACCCCGAACCCCTCGATTAGATTCCAGTCAGTAACTCATTCCCGGGTATCTGTTAGTCAATATATAAACCACCCCGAACCCCTCGATTAGATTCCGGTCTGTAACTCACTCCCGGGTATCTGTTATTCTATATATAAACCACCCCGAATCTCTCAATTGGATTCCGGTCTGTAACTCACTCCCAGGTATCTGTTAGTCAATATATAAACCACCCCGAACCCCTCGATTAGATTCCGGACTGTAACTCACTCCCGGGTATCTGTTATTCTATATATAAACCCCCCCGAACCCCTTAATTAGATTCCGGACTGTAACTCACTCCCGGGTATCTGTTATTCTATATATAAACCACCCCGAACCCCTCGATTAGATTCCAGTCTGTCACTCACTCCCGGGTATCTGTTATTCTATATATAAACCCCCCCGAACCCCTTAATTAGATTCCAGTCTGTAACTCACTCCCGGGTATCTGTTAGTCGATAGATAAACCGCCCCGAACCCCTCGATTCCCGAAGCTGCCTGTTTGGAATGGATTGACCGTTGAAATTAATTACGCCTGTAACCTGAGACCAGGAGCCCGCTCGGACTCCCATACGCACTGGCAGCTTCTGGAGCCTGTAGCTACCCCGGAGCCCGGGGTGAGGAGGGGGGTGGGGGTGGGGGGGAGAAACGGGGAGGGCCCCACAGGTCCCCAAACCCCTCGCTAGGCCATTTCAGGGGGCGGTTAAGAGGCAGCCACATGGCCGTGGGGTCTGGAGCCTCGTGTCGGCCAGACCGGGTAAGGACGGCAGATTCCCTTCCCTAAAGGGACATTAGTGAACCCGATGGGGTTTGGTGGGGGGGGTTGGTTTTCCCCTTTTGTCTTACCACCACCACCCGGTGGTCACATGGTTCCTGAGAGTAGCGTTTTATTTCCCGTATTTATCAAATTAAATTTAAATACCCTCCCCACCCCGTCGCCTGCCCCGACACACACACACACACAGACACACACACAGACACACAACTGAGTCCAGGACACTTAACCAGAAGAATCAAGACCCATTCTCCTGACCCCCAGACTCCACACACACACACACACACACACACTGGGAAAACATTCCTATTTGGTGAAGCCTACTGTAGTGCAATTGCCCCAGACAAGATGCCCGCCACTGGCTAGCAGCTGTCCCCTCCCCTCCCCCTCTCCCCAACCCCCCCCACCCACCCACCCCACAAAACCTGTTTCAAAGCGTCAGTTAACCTCTGCTCAATACAGGAGAAGGAAGCAAGTCATGGAGGTCTTCTGATGAGCTTGAGGTAACCTTCCCTTTCATAACCCCAATCCCACCGCACACCCCCCACCCCACCCCCCACCCCCCCCACGCCAACACCCCCACCTCCGTCCCAACGAGCCAAGTCAACATTAAGTCGTTTGGCGCACACAGAATTTGTATCACAGTAGGTCGTATGGACAAACACAAGAACTGCCAAATTTCAAAGGGTGAGCACCAGTTGCACAGCAAGAGGAAAGGCTGCCGATTGGCCGGTTGGCAAGCCTCCTCTAGGCCGAGGGCCTTTGCACCCCCCCCACCCACCCCCCCCGGGGTAAATGGGGGAACCCAGGAGCTCCCCGGGTAATGCGTTTGGCAGAGGCCAAAACAAAGGGAAGGGGGGCGGGGGGCGCTCGGCAAAGCGGAGGGATGTTGAGAGAGGGGCTGAGGAAGCGAGGGGCCTCGGAGTGCCTGTCCGCAGGTCCCTGAGGGCGACAGGACAGGCGGGCGAGCGAGCGAGCGAGCGTGTGGAATTGCTTTCCTTTCATTCGGGCCAGGGATTGAATCCAAAAGCAGGGAGGTGATGATGGCTTAGAAGAATGAGAGGCGACCTTGTTGAAACACATGAGATTCTTAGTTGGGGGGGAGCTTGACAGGGTTAGATGCTGAGAGGTTGTTTCCCCTTGTGGGAGAGTCTAGGACCAGAGGGCATAATCTCAGAGTAAAGGGGTCGCCCATTGAAGACAGAGATGAGGAGGAATTTCTTCTCTCTGAGGGTAGTGAATGTGTGGAATTCTTTACCGCGGAGGGCTGTAGAGGTTGGGTCATTGAGTCTATTCAAGGCTGAGACAGACGGGTTTTTAAATCAGGGAGGGAATCGAGGGTTAGGGGGGGAAAAGGCAGGAAAGCGGAGTTGAGGACTATCAGATCAGCCGCGATCTCACTGAATGGCGGAGCAGACGCGATGGGCCGAATGGCCCACTTCCGCTCCTACGTCTTATGGTCTTTACAGGCCACAGCTAGAATTGTGTGTGGGGCTCTGGTCACTACATCGCAGGAAGGACATCATTGACCTGGAGAGAGAGAGAGAGAGAGAGAGAGAGAGGGAAGAGGAGATTTACAAGAATGTTGGCAGGTTCTGGAAACCTGCAAGGATACGGACTAGGGGCTTGGGAAGCGGGATTAAAACAAGCGACTAGTTCCCCTTTCATCCTTTTTTTTTCTGGCCGGCACAGACAGGATGGGCTGAATGGCCCCCTCTCTCTCTCTCTGCGCCGTAACGTCTCTGTGGCTCTGCTTCGTTAAGCCGGTTGTTAGTGTCGTTCTTGGCGCACTCCGGGTTGTTCAGCGGGTGCTGGCCCCCCCAAATCGCGGAAATCGCGCCGCGTCACCTCCCGTTTGGGGAACCCCACTTGCCGTGGGTCACTGCGGAATAAAAAGCTCGGGGAGCCTATAGCCCCACCCACCCCCCTTCCCCCCCACCCCCCCCACACCGCCCTGGCCAATCGAAAGCGCCGACCCGCTAGCCAATCGGCACCCGCTCCTCCCCGGCGGTATAAATCGTTGTCGACTGCTTTGAAATTTGGCATTCTTGCGTTTTTGTCCCGACGGAGTCCATCGACGCAAAGCTTTGGCAACGCCACCACCCCCCCAACCTCTCTCTCTCTCTCTCTTTCTCTCTCTCTCTCGCTCTCTCTCTCTCTCTTCAGCGAGGTTCGAGTCGACACCACGAGTCCCTCCGCAGGGCAGAATAAATAACTTTCCCGAGGCGAAAGGGACTAGGCCTCAAATCGGGAAAACTCGGGTACGGGGAGCGGGGAGGGAGAGGAAACGCGTGTTCGCACAAAACCTGAATGTCACTGTCTGTTGGCGAGAAAAAAATATAGATATTTATAGATATATATATATAGAATATCAATAAAAATATCATTACGTTGCTTCCATTTTCGTTTTAAAATATAAAAATAAAAGGTGAAAAAGCGCCTACCGGGAGAAAACACGAAGGAAGGGGCCTATTTACAAAAGGGCAGTTACCTCCACCCCCCAACAAAGCCAGAGGCGTGTGATTCCTCCCACGCGTGTTCGCTGACACGCGTGTTGCTCGTGTTGGCGGGGGAGGGGGTTGTGTGACGGCTAACGGAAAACAAAAATGGGGGTGGGGTCATGCAGAGTTTCGGGGTTCGATGAGGATGAGGGAGAGAGAGAGAGAGAGAGAAGGATGGAGGGGTCGGACAGGCCTCCCTGCCCGACTAGGCCAAGGACTCATTGCTAGGGAGCAGGCCGTTGTGGGAGGCCTCGGGGGCCAGCTTGCCGGCGGAGGGCCCGTCCGGAGGCTCTGCCCCCTCGCTCGTGGCGTCTGGGCCGCGCCCCGCTAGCGCCCGGGCCTTCAGGATGTTCCGACGGTGGTACCACAGGTAGCCAGGCAACAGGAAGCCGGTGGCGGACAGGATCAGCAGGCCGATGTTCACCTGGAAGGGGGCCAAGCAAGAGAAAGGGTGTCAGCTCCAGCGCTGCAGCGGCCCTGCATTGAAGTAGCGCCTTAATCCCAGTAAAACAGGCCCCAGGCGCCCGGGGCAGGAGCCGTGGCAAGGAGACATTAGGAGAGCGGACCAAAATCTCTGTCAAATATGGAAGGTTTAAGGAGCACCTTAAAAGGGGAGAGTGAGAGAGAGAGAGAGAGAGAGAAAGGGGCGGAGAGGTTTAGAGAGGGAATTCCAGAGCTCAGGGCCCCAGGCAGCTGAAGGCACGGCCGCCGATGGTGGAGCGATTAAAATCGGGGGGATGGTCAAGAGGCCGGAATTGGAGGAGCGCAGAGACCTCGGGGGGTCGTAGGAGGGTTACAGAGATAGGGAGGGTTGTAAGGGCTGGAGGAGGTTGCAGAGATAGGGAGGGTTGTAGGGGCTGGAGGAGGTTAGAGAGATAGGGTGGGTTGTAGGGGCTGGAGGAGGTTGTAGGGGCTGGAGGAGGTTACAGAGATAGGGAGGGGTGTAGGGACTGGAGGAGGTTACAGAGATAGGGAGGGTCATAGGGGCTGAAGGAGGTTACAGAGATAGGGAGGGTTGTAGGGACTGGAGGAGGTTACAGAGATAGGGAGGGTTGTAAGGGCTGGAGGAGGTTACAGAGATAGGGAGGGGTGTAGGGACTGGAGGAGGTTACAGAGATAGGGAGGGTCATGGGGCTGAAGGAGGTTACAGAGATAGGGAGGGTTGTAGGGACTGGAGGAGGTTACAGAGATAGGGAGGGTTGTAAGGGCTGGAGGAGGTTACAGAGATAGGGAGGGTTGTAGGGGCTGGAGGAGGTTACAGAGATAGGGAGGGGTGTAGGGGCTGGAGGAGCTTCCAGAGATAGGGAGGGGTGTACAGGCTGGAGGAGGTTACAGAGATAGGGAGTGTTGTAGGGGCTGGAGGAGGTTACAGAGATAGGGAGGGTTGTAGGGGCTGGAGGAGGTTACAGAGATAGGGAGGGGTTAGCATCATGGACGAAGTTGAAGACGAGGGTGAGGATTTGAGCCTGGGTCAGCGAGCACAGGGGGTGGGGGTGATGAATAAACGGCACTCGGTGCGAGTTCAGAGATGGGAGCTTCGGAGGATCATTCAGCTCCTCGATGACCTTGACCACAGGAGCGGCAGCTTGACCGACGGCGGGGGAGGAGGGGACGCAGAGCGTGTTCCGGGACCTCCGTGTGACATGACCGTCGGAAACGGGTGAAAGGTCAGCCCCCGGTCGGTCACCGTGCAGCGGCTCGAGTGAAGCCCTCCCCAGTCAAACAGCTGCTGCCACACAGCCGAGCGACAGGGGGATGGTCTGAGGGAGCAGCGGCATCAGGTGGACAGAAGGAAGGGCGAAGGAGGAGCTGGGTAAGTGACCACCCTGTTACTTTAGCCAACCAACCACCCCCCCAACCTTGCCTCAGGACCCCTCCGCTCACTTACCCAGAAGGGGTCACCCTCGAGGGGTCCCAACATGACCATGAAGAGAAGCTGCTGGAACAGGGCAAAAATAGCGCTGACCAGCGACTGGAGGCCAATCAGCGAACCAAAATGATTGGTGGGGTACCTGCAGGGAACATAGCAACATCACAGGAGAATGTTCCAGAACCACGGCCAAGATCGCTGAACTCACCTCCCCATTTACAGTCAGGCCCGGGGGCATTTCATCCCCCCTATCGGAGGAGGGATTAACCCCACTCACCCCATTTACACACACACACACACACACACACACCGGGCAGCCTGTTCCCCTATCGGAGGAGGAATTAACCCTCTCACCCACCCTCTCCCCACTTACACACACAGACACCGGGCAGCCTGTCCCCCTATCGGAGGGGGGGATTAACCCTCTCACCCACCCTCTCCCCATTTACACACACACACACCGGGCAGCCTGTTCCCCTATCGGAGGGGGGGATTAACCCTCTCACCCACCCTCTCCCCATTTACACACACACACACCGGGCAGCCTGTTCCCCTATCGGAGGGGGGGATTAACCCTCTCACCCACCCTCTCCCCATTTACACACACACACACCGGGCAGCCTGTACCCCTATCGGAGGAGGGATTAACCCCCTCACCCCATTTACACACACACACACCGGGCAGCCTGTTCCCCTATCGGAGGGGGGGATTAACCCCCTCACCCACCCTCTCCCCATTTACACACACACCGGGCAGCCTGTTCCCCTATCGGAGGGGGGGTTAACCCTCTCCCCGTTTAAACCCAGGGCAGCCTGTTTCCGCATGCTCGAAGCAGGCTGCCTGTTTTCCAGCTCACCGAATGGATCAGCTACACTTACACTTCAGCGTAGAGGCCGCCACAGGCTGAGTGGATGAATCCCCGGACCACCGTGTGAAAGATAAACGTGAGGTACTGTAAAACAAGGAAGAGCGGGAGAACAGCGTCAGGTTCAGCAGCATCGTCAGTCCCCGACCGACGGGGACTTGGATTTCCAATTGTAAACCTTCACCGAGGAATTTACACAGGGAGAATTCCTATGTAAACAGGTCACAGTCTAACTGCACCATCCCGCCTGAGGTGGCGCTGTGGCTCCACCGGTGAGCTTCAGGAACAATTGACGTTGGAACCGAGCCTTTCCCCACCTCACAATGACCCAAACCGAGGACTTGATTGAAAGGGGTTTGCTGTTCCCAATTTAAGGGAAACAGAACCAATTTGTGCACAGCAAGCTCCCGCAAACAGCTGAGATTAATGACTTGGCAATCTCTATTTCTGTCAGCGAGGTTGGTTGACGGATTCCCGTATTGGGTCCAGGATACAGGGGAGAACACCGCCGCTTTCACCAAACAGAGGGAGTTTAGCGTCCGAGGGCCAGCGCTTGCAGAATGTCGCGCTGACCGAGGTTGGGGGGAGGTCTCTCTGGCGTGTTGAGGGGGGGGCAAGCTTGCATCCATTGGTCACCTCACACGTGTCAGTCATTTCGAGCGCGATTCATCTCACGCACGCGCCTCCCTGCGTCTGTGCAAGTGCGATAGCCAGTCCGTGTCCGAGTCACTCTGTCCCTTTGGTTCGAGTCTCCGACATCTGGCCCCTCTCCTGGGGTGTGCGCCTGCGTCTGTCTCTGTCAGTCTGTGCATGTGTTTGCCTGTACGTCTGCCTGTCTCTCGGCCAGTGTGTGTGTAAACGGGCTCCTGGTCTCCGAATCCCAGATCTCACAGTGTAACAGAGTCTGAATGGACTCCTGGTCTCCGAATCCCAGATCTCACAGTGTGAGAGAGTCTGAATGGACTCCTGGTCTCCGAGTCCCTGATCTCACAGTGTGAGAGAGTCTGAATGGACTCCTGGTCTCCGAGTCCCAGATCTCACAGTGTGACAGAGTCTGAATGGACTCCTGGTCTCCGAATCCCAGATCTCACAGTGTGAGAGAGTCTGAATGGACTCCTGGTCTCCGAATCCCAGATCTCACAGTGTGACAGAGTCTGAATGGACTCCTGGTCTCCGAATCCCAGATCTCACAGTGTGAGAGAGTCTGAATGGACTCCTGGTCTCCGAATCCCAGATCTCACAGTGTGAGAGAGTCTGAATGGACTCCTGGTCTCCGAGTCCCTGATCTCACAGTGTGAGAGAGTCTGAATGGACTCCTGGTCTCCGAATCCCAGATCTCACAGTGAGAGAGAGTCTGAATGGACTCCTGGTCTCCGAATCCCAGATCTCACAGTGTGAGAGAGTCTGAATGGACTCCTGGTCTCCGAATCCCAGATCTCACAGTGTGACAGAGTCTGAATGGACTCCTGGTCTCCGAGTCCCAGATGAAACACTGAGTGTCTGTCTATGAGTCCGAGCCCCCTCTGCGGACGCAGTTACCTGGAGAGGTAGAATGTTGATCATGCAGGTCACACCAAATGATACAAGCAGCAGGTTGGTCAACACAAAGGCTCTGATGGCGTTGCTCAGCTTCTGGATTGTTCTATCCCGTGGTCTCTTTGCTCCCGGAGAGTTGGCTGTTGTACTGAGGAAAACAAATTGGAGGGGTCAATGATACCGGGGTTCAAAACTGTCCGAGATCATCGTACAACCAGCTCCCTCACACTGTCACTCAGTGACCCCTCTCCCCGCAGCGCCCTGTGTTACTGACTGTATCTCTACTGATGTTAATCCAGCTCCCTCACACTGTCACTCAGTAACCCCTCTCCCCCCCAGCGCCCTGTGTTACTGACTGGACCTCTTTTGATGTTTAGTGAGGGGCTGAATGGCCTCCTCTTGTTCCTGTGTAACAGGCTCGAGGAGAGGGCTGAATGGCTTCACCTGTCCCCCTCCCACAGACTCTCACCTGGCCGACTTCTCTGAGATCTCCACACACTCCTTCAGACGCCAGTCCATGATGTAGCCAATCAGGGGAGAGGTGAAAAGGCACAGCAGCTGCAGGATCCCAAACATGGACGAATAGAAATTCACTAAAGGGAGAGGCAGAGAAAGAGAAATGAATTTGTCTCCGAGCACACACGTCAACTTATTGAGGATGCCGGACGGCCAACGTAGGCCGACGCACTTCACGTCGGCTCGAGAGGAGGCCTGAGCCTTGCCTTTTCTCACGGTTTTGGCCTCAGGACCATCACGACCCGCAGTAGCAGGCCTTGGCCACCAGATGACTCCAGAGGCCACAAGGGTGAGGGTCAACCAATCTCTGGTGGCTGCAGCGGGGAACTGCAGGAGCTCAGCCACCTTAAAGGGACAGGCCACCAGCAACAGCAGGGGGCAGCAGGTGAAGGTCAACTGCAGCACTCCCTCAGCACTGACCCTCCGACAGTGCGGCGCTCCCTCAGTACTGACCCTCCGACAGTGCGGCACTCCCTCAGTACTGACCCTCCGACAGTGCGGCGCTCCCTCAGTACTGACCCTCCGACAGTGCGGCACTCCCTCAGTACTGACCCTCCGACAGTGCGGCACTCCCTCAGCACTGACCCTCCGACAGTGCGGCGCTCTCTCGGTACTGACCCTCCGACAGTGCAGCACTCCCTCAGTACTGACTCTCCAACAGTGCAGTGCTCCCTCAATACTGACCCTCCGACAGTGCAGCACTCCCTCAGTACTGACTCTCCAACAGTGCGGCACTCCCTCAGTACTGACCCTCCGACAGTGCGGTGCTCCCTCAGTACTGACCCTCCGACAGTGCGGCGCTCCCTCAGTACTAACCCTCCGACAGTACGGCACTCCCTCAGTACTGACCCTCCGACAGTGCAGCGCTCCCTCAGTACTGATCCTCAGACAGTGCGGCACTCCCTCAGTACTGACCCTCCGACAGTGCGGCACTCCCTCAGTACTGACCCTCCGACAGTGCAGCATTCCCTCAGTACTGACCCTCCGACAGTGCAGCGCTCCCTCAGTACTGACCCTCCGACAGTGCGGCGCTCCCTCAGTACTGACCCTCCGACAGTGCGGCACTCCCTCAGTACTGACCCTCCGACAGTGCGGCGCTCCCTCAGTACTGACCCTCCGACAGTGCGGCGCTCCCTCAGTACTGACCCTCCGACAGTGCAGCACTCCCTCAGTACTGACCCTCCAACAGTGCGGCACTCCCTCAGTACTGACCCTCCAACAGTGCGGCACTCCCTCAGTACTGGCAGGGAGTGTGTAACTGGATTATAGGCCTCCACTCTCTGGGCTGGTGGGTGGTTAGGGTGAAGGGGAGTGAATTTGAACCCCCGATCTTCTGTCTGGAGCGGAGAGGAAAGTTACCCACTGCGCCTAGGCAGACACCAGCCTTCCCAAACCCTGGGACATCAAGCGAAGAGATTCCCCTTCATGATGCCTGTCACTCCCTGCACTGCAAAACAGTCTCACTTACCGATGTCCTCTGCTTCATGAAGTAAATCCTCATTTCCTGAAAAATAAATCATCAACATTAGGCGACATTCATCAGGTATCTGTTCACTCTCTCTCAGGGAGATATCTGTACACTGACTGGTGTCTCTCAGTCCCTCTCTCTCTCAGGGAGATATCTGTACACTGACTGGTGTCTCTCAGTCCCTCTCTCTCAGGGAGATATCTGCATACTGACTGGTGTCTCTCAGTCCCCTCTCTCTCAGGGAGATATCTGTACACTGACTGGTGTCTCTCAGTCTCCTCTCTCTCAGGGAGATATCTGTACACTGGCTGGTGTCTCTCAGTCCCCTCTCTCTCAGGGAGATATCTGTACACTGACTGGTGTCTCTCAGTCTCCTCTCTCTCAGGGAGATATCTGTACACTGACTGGTGTCTCTCAGTCCCTCTCTCTCAGGGAGATATCTGTACACTGACTGGTGTCTCTCAGTCCCCTCTCTCTCTCAGGGAGATATCGGTACACTGACTGGTGTCTCTCAGTCCCCTCTCTCTCTCAGGGAGATATCTGTACACTGACTGGTGTCTCTCAGTCCCCTCTCTCTCTCAGGGAGATATCGGTACACTGACTGGTGTCTCTCAGTCCCCTCTCTCTCTCAGGGAGATATCTGTACACTGACTGGTGTCTCTCAGTCTTTCTCCCTGAAAAACCCGAGAAGGCATGAGGAAAAACTCTAAATTCTACTGTAATTCTTATAGGGAGCTGGAGAGGGAGCTCAACACTGTATCTAACCCGTGCTGTACCTGCCCTGGGAGCGCTCGATGCTGACACTGGGTATAAAGTGGGGAGAGGTGGGACACTGTCGGGGTAATGTAGAAGGAGCTCTACACTGCATCTAACCCGTGCTGTACCTGCCCTGGGAGCGCTCGATGAGCGGACACTCACTCATTCCGTGTGTTACGATGAACTCCAGCATCTTGTTCATGCTCCCCATGTAGAATATCAGGCGGAGCTGAGTCATTCCCATGGTAACGATGGTCCAGAGGAACATGGCGGAGTAGACGCTCTTGCGAAATGGGACCGACGCTGTGGAAGGGAACCAGCGAGAAACATCGGGAGGTGAGAAGCGGAAAATGTTGACAATGGAACCGAAGACAATCCCCAACAGTCCCTTCGGCCCATCTGATCCATCCCTGCCGCTTCTGCCCCGCAGGAGACCTTTGACCCCCCTCCCATTCTCGCCCGCTCCCTCACCCCCATCAACACATCCCTCTGTTCCTCTCTCCCTCCTGTGTTTATCCAGCTCCCCCACCACCTTAAACCCAACGACACGATTACCCTCGGCCACTCCCCGTGGGAGAGAGTCCCACACTCTCCCCATGGGAGCGAGTCCCACACTCTCCCCGCTCCCCGTGGGAGCGAGTCCCACACTCTCCCCATGGGAGCGAGTCCCACACTCTCCCCGCTCCCCGTGGGAGCGAGTCCCACATTCTCCGCGCTCCCCATGGGAGTGAGTCCCACATTCTCCACCGCTCCCCGTGGGAGTGAGTCCCACACTCTCCCCGCTCCCCGTGGGAGCGAGTCCCACACTCTCCACGCTCCCCATGGGAGCGAGTCCCACACTCTCCACGCTCCCCATGGGAGCGAGTCCCACACTCTCCCCACTCCCCGTGGGAGCGAGTCCCACACTCTCCCCGCTCCCCGTGGGAGCGAGTCCCACACTCTCCACGCTCCCCATGGGAGTGAGTCCCACATTCTCCACCGCTCCCCGTGGGAGTGAGTCCCACACTCTCCCCGCTCCCCGTGGGAGCGAGTCCCACACTCTCCACGCTCCCCATGGGAGCGAGTCCCACACTCTCCACGCTCCCCATGGGAGCGAGTCCCACATTCTCCCCACTCCCCGTGGGAGCGAGTCCCACACTCTCCCCGCTCCCCGTGGGAGCGAGTCCCACACTCTCCCCGCTCCCCGTGGGAGCGAGTCCCACACTCTCCTTGATCAGGTCACCCACTCTGCTCTTTTCTAGAGAAATGAGCCCCAGTTTTGTGCGCTTTCTCACTGGGGTGATGTCTCAGTACTGTTAACATTCGAGTAAACCCCTGCAGCTTCTCCAGTGCCTTTAGAGTTGTTCTGTCATATAGGAGGCCAGAAATGTGGATAGTTACACCAAGTCTGATCGGCAATCACGTTTGCGTTAACGTCTCCACAAAGGAGTGCCGCACTGTCGGTGGGTCAGTACTGAGGGAGTGCCGCACTGTCGGAGGGTCAGTACTGAGGGAGCGCCGCACTGTCGGAGGGTCAGTACTGAGGGAGTGCCGCACTGTCGGAGGGTCAGTACTGAGGGAGAGCCGCACTGTCGGAGGGTCAGTACTGAGGGAGTGCCGCACTGTCAGAGGGTCAGTACTGAGGGAGTGCCGCACTGTCGGAGGATCAGTACCGAGGGAGTGCCGCACTGTCGGAGGGTCAGTACCGAGGGAGTGCCGCACTGTCGGAGGGTCAGTACTGAGGGAGCGCCGCGCTGTGGGAGGGTCAGTACTGAGGGGGCGCTGCGCTGTGGGAGGGTCAGTACTGAGGGAGCGCCGCACTGTGGGAGGGTCAGTACTGAGGGAGTGCCGCACTGTCGGAGGGTCAGTACTGAGGGAGCGCCGCACTGTCGGAGGGTCAGTAGTGAGGGAGTGCTGCACTGTCGGAGGGTCAGTACTGTGGGAGTGCTGCACTGTCGGAGGGTCAGTACTGAGGGAGTGCTGCACTGTCGGAGGGTCAGTACTGAGGGAGTGCTGCACTGTCGGAGGGTCGGTAGTGAGGGAGAGCCGATCTCCGTTGACTTTGACACAAGTTAGTGGACTGTCGGAGGGATGTCGGATCTGGTTGACTGAGGGCCCAGTTCCTTCCCCTCCCCCCAGCAATATCTCGCTCACCTGACCCCCTTCTCAATGACACAGACTCTGCAGTTTAAAATGTCACCATTCAGAGAGGGTCACTGAACCCTCAGGTTTGTTCACTATTCAGGCAACATCCGGATTTATTTCAACAACAGCGCGACAGGAAAACAAACAATTCAGATTACATAGAGGGCATTGGCAGGGAGGGAGAGAGAGAGAGAGGGACGTAGGCAGAGAGAGAGAGAGGCATAGGCAGAGAGAGAGAGGGAGAGAGAGAGACGTAGGCAGAGAGAGAGAGAGAGGCATAGGCAGAGAGAGGGAGAGAGAGAGAGAGAGAGAGAGACGTAGGCAGAGAGAGAGAGAGAGAGAGGCATAGGCAGAGAGAGGGAGAGAGAGAGAGAGAGAGAGACGTAGGCAGAGAGAGAGAGAGAGAGAGGCATAGGCAGAGAGAGAAAGGGAGAGAGAGAGGGGGAGAGGCACAGGCAGAAAGAGAGATAGAGAGAGAGAGAGAGACGTAGGCAGAGAGAGACAGAGAGAGAGAGAGGCACAGGCAGAGAGAGAGATAGAGAGAGAGAGAGAGAGGGAGAGAAAGATGTAGGCAGAGAAAGAGAGAGAGGGTGTAGGCAGAGAGAGAGAGAGAGATGTAGGCAGAGTGAGGGAGAGAGGGTGTAGGCAGAGAGAGAGAGAGAGAGAGAGACGTAGGCAGAGAGAGAGAGAGAGAGATGTAGGCAGAGAGAGAGGGACAGAGAGAGAGAGAGAGAGAGACAGAGAGAGAGAGGTGTAGGCATAGAGAGAAAGAAGGGGACAGAGAGAGAGGGGTGTAGGCAGAGAGAGAGAGAGAGAGAGAGAGAGGGGGGGTCAGAGAGAGAGAGGGACAGAGAGAGAGAGAAGTAGGCAGAGAGGGGGCAGGAGGGTGGGGTATGGGGGTTGGGGGTGAGGGTGGAGGTTGGGGTGTTGGTTGAGGGTGGGGTGTGGGTGTGGGGGGTGGGGTTTGGGGTGAGGGGTGAGGGGTGTGGGGGAGGGGAGGGTGTGGGGGTGGAGGGGAGGGTGGGGTGCAGGTTATGGAGGGGAGGGTGGGGTTTGGGGTGTGGGGGGTGTGTTGTGTGCGGTGTGGGATGTGTTGCGTGTTGCGTGGGGTGTGGAGGGTGTGGGGTGTGGGGGGTGGCGTGTGGGGTGTGGGCTGTGGGGTGTGGGCTGTGGGGTGTGGGGGTTGAGGGGAGGGTGGGGTTTGGGGTGTGTTGTGTGGGGTGTGGGGTGTGGGGGTTGAGGGGAGGGTGGGGATTGGGGTGTGTTGTGTGGGGTGTGGAGGGTGTGGGGGGTGGGGGTGTGTTGTGTGTGGGGAGAGGGGGTTGAGGGGAGGGTGGGGTGTGTTGTGTGTTGTGTGTTGTGTGTTGTGTGGGATGTGGGGTGCGGGGTGTGGGGTGTGGGGTGTGGGGGGTGGGGTGCGGGTTATGGAGGGTGTGGTGTGTGTTGTGTGGGGTGTGGGGTGTGTGGGGTGTGGGTGTTGTGTGTGGGTGTGGGGTGTGGTGAGTGGGGGTGGGCTGGGCCCGGTGGGGTGTGTGTGGGGTGTGGGGTGTGGGGTGTGGGTGTGGGGTGTGTGGGGGATGGGGGTGTGTGAGGGGTGTGGGGTGCGGAGGGTGGGGGTGTGGGTGTGGGGTGTGTTGTGTGTGGGATGTGGGGTGTGGTGTGTGGTGTGTGGGGGTGGACTGGGCCCGGTGGGGTAGGGGTTCGGGTTATGGAGGGTGGGTGTGTGGGGTGTGGGGGTGTGGGGTGTGGGGGTGTGGGGTGTGTTGTGTGTGGGGTGTTGTGTGTGGGGTGTGGGGTGTGGTGTGTGTTGTGTGGGGTGTGTTGTGTGGGGTGTGGGGTGTGTTGTGTGGGGGGTGGGCTGGGCCCGGTGGGGTGGGGGTTCGGGTTATGGAGGGTGGGTGTGTGGGGTGTGGGGGTGTGGGGGTGTGGGTGTGGGGTGTGGGTGTGTGGGGTGTGGGGTGTGTGTGGGGTGTGTGGGTGTGGGGTGTGGGTGTGGGGTGTGTGTGTGGGGTGTGTGTGTGGGGTGTGTGGGTGTGGGGTGTGGGTGTGGGGTGTGTGTTGTGTGGGGGGTGGGCTGGGCCCGGTGGGGTGGGGTTCCGGGTTATGGAGGGTGGGTGTGTGGGGTGTGGGGGTGTGGGGTGTGTTGTGTGTGGGGTGTGTTGTGTGTGGGGTGTGTTGTGTGTGGGGTGTGGGGTGTGGGGTGTGGTGTGTGGGGTGTGGTGTGTGGGGTGTGGTGTGTGGGGGTGGGCTGGGCCCGGTGGGGTAGGGGGTGGGGTGTGGGGTGTGGTGTGTGGGGGTGGGCTGGGCCCGGTGGGGTAGGGGGTGTGGGTGTGGGGTGTGTGGGGTGTGGGGGTGGGCTGGGCCGGGTGGGGTGTGTGTGGGGTGTGGGTGTGGGGTGTGTGGGGTGTGGGTGTGGGGTGTGGGGGTGGGCTGGGCCCGGTGGGGTGTGTGTGGGGTGTGGGGTGGGTGTGTTGTGTGGGGTGTGGGGGTGTGGGGTGTGGGGTGTGGTGTGTGGGGGTGTGTTGTGTGGGGTGTGGGTTATGGAGGGTGGGGGTGTGGGGTGTGGGGTGTGGTGTGTGTGTTGTGTGTGGGGTGTGGGGTGCGTGTGGGGTGTGGGGTGTGTGTGGGGGGTGTGGGTTATGGAGGGTGGGGGTGTGGGGTGTGGGGTGTGGTGTGTGTGTTGTGTGTGGGGTGTGGGGTGTGTGTGGGGGGTGGGTTGTGGGGGTGGGTGGGGTGTGGGGTGTGGGGTGTGGTGTGTGGTCTGTGTGGGGGTGTGTTGTGTGGGGGTGTGGTGTGTGAGGGGTGTGGGGTGTGTGTAGTGTGTGGGGTGTGGGGTGTGTGTGGGGGGTGGGTTGTGGGGGTGGGTGGGGTGTGGGGTGTGGGGTGTGTGGGGTGTGTGGTGTGTGGGGGGTGTGGGGTGTGTGGGGTGTGTGGTGTGTGTGGGGCTGTGTTGTGTGGGGGTGTGTTGTGGGGGGTGTGTTGTGTGGGGGTGTGTTGTGTGGGGGTGTGGTGTGTGTGGGGTGTGTGGGGTGTGTGTTGTGTGGGGGTGTGGGGTGTGGGGGTGTGTTGTGTGTGGGGGTGTGTTGTGTGGGGGTGTGTTGTGTGGGGGTGTGTTGTGTGGGGGTGTGTTGTGTGGGGGTGTGTTGTGTGGGGGTGTGTTGTGTGGGGGGTGTGTTGTGTGGGGGTGTGTTGTGTGTGGGGGTGTGTTGTGTGTGGGGGGTGTGTTGTGTGTGGGGGTGTGTTGTGTGTGGGGGTGTGTTGTGTGGGGGTGTGTTGTGTGGGGGTGTGTTGTGTGGGGGTGTGTTGTGTGGGGGTGTGTTGTGTGGGGGTGTGTTGTGTGGGGGTGTGTTGTGTGGGGGTGTGTTGTGTGGGGGTGGGGGTGTGTGTGGGGGTGTGTTGTGTGGGGGTGGTGTTGTGTGGGGGTGTGTTGTGTGGGGGTGTGTTGTGTGGGGGTGTGTTGTGTGGGGGTGTGTTGTGTGGGGGTGTGTTGTGTGGGGGTGGGGTGTGTGTGGGGTGTGTTGTGTGGGGGTGTGTTGTGTGGGGGTGTGTTGTGTGGGGGTGTGTTGTGTGGGGGTGTGTTGTGTGGGGGTGTGTTGTGTGGGGGTGTGTTGTGTGGGGGTGTGTTGTGTGGGGGTGTGTTGTGTGGGGGTGTGTTGTGTTGGGGTGGGGTGTGTGTGGGGTGTGTTGTGTGGGGTGTGGGGTGTGTGGGGTGTGTTGTGTGGGGGTGTGTTGTGTGGGGGTGTGTTGTGTGGGGGTGGGGTGTGTGTGGGGTGTGTTGTGTGGGGTGTGGGGTGTGTGGGGTGTGGGGTGTGTGTTGTGTGTGCGGTGTGGGGTGTGTGTGGGGGGTGGGTTGTGGGGGTGGGTGGGGTGTGGTGTGTGGGGGTGGGCTGGGCCCAGTGGGGTGGGGGTTCGGGTTATGGAGGGTGGGGGTGTGGGGTGTGGGGTGTGTTGTGTGGGGGTGTGTTGTGTGGGGGTGTGTTGTGTGGGGGTGGGGTGTGTGTGGGGTGTGTTGTGTGGGGTGTGGGGTGTGTGGGGTGGGTGTGTTGTGTGGGGTGTGGGGGTGTGGGGTGTGGGGTGTGGTGTGTGGGGGTGTGTTGTGTGGGGTGTGGGTTATGGAGGGTGGGGGTGTGGGGTGTGGGGTATGGTGTGTGTGTTGTGTGTGGGGTGTGGGGTGTGTGTGGGGTGTGGGGTGTGTGTGGGGTGGGTGTGGGGGGTGTGGGTTATGGAGGGTGGGGGTGTGGGGTGTGAGGTGTGGGGTGTGGTGTGTGTGTTGTGTGTGGGGTGTGGGGTGTGTGTGGGGGGTGGGTTGTGGGGGTGGGTGGGGTGTGGGGTGTGGGGTGTGGTGTGTGGTGTGTGTGGGGGTGTGTTGTGTGGGGGTGTGTTGTGTGGGGGTGTGGTGTGTGTGGGGTGTGGGGTGCGTGTTGTGTGTGGGGTGTGGGGTGTGTGTGGGGGGTGGGTTGTGGGGGTGTGTTGTGTGGGGGTGTGTTGTGTGTGGGGGTGTGTTGTGTGTGGGGGTGTGTTGTGTGGGGGTGTGTTGTGTGGGGGTGTGTTGTGTGGGGGTGTGTTGTGTGGGGGTGTGTTGTGTGGGGGTGTGTTGTGTGGGGGTGTGTTGTGTGTGGGGGTGTGTTGTGTGGGGGTGTGTTGTGTGGGGGTGTGTTGTGTGGGGGTGTGTTGTGTGGGGGTGTGTTGTGTGGGGGTGTGTTGTGTGGGGGTGTGTTGTGTGGGGGTGTGTTGTGTGGGGGTGTGTTGTGTGGGGGTGTGTTGTGTGGGGGGTGTGTTGTGTGGGGGTGTGTTGTGTGGGGGGTGTGTTGTGTGGGGGGTGTGTTGTGTGGGGGGTGTGTTGTGTGGGGGTGTGTTGTGTGGGGGTGTGTTGTGTGTGGGGGTGTGTTGTGTGGGGGTGTGTTGTGTGGGGGTGTGTTGTGTGGGGGTGTGTTGTGTGGGGGTGTGTTGTGTGGGGGTGTGTTGTGTGGGGGTGTGTTGTGTGGGGGTGTGTTGTGTGGGGGTGTGTTGTGTGGGGGTGTGTTGTGTGGGGGTGGGGTGTGTGGGGGTGGGGTGTGTGGGGGTGGGGTGTGTGGGGGTGTGTTGTGTGGGGGTGTGTTGTGTGGGGTGTGTTGTGTGTGGGTGTGTTGTGTGGGGGTGTGTTGTGTGGGGGTGGGGTGTGTGGGGGTGGGGTGTGTGGGGGTGTGTTGTGTGGGGGTGTGTTGTGTGGGGGTGTGTTGTGTGGGGGTGTGTTGTGTGGGGGTGGGGTGTGTGGGGGTGGGGTGTGTGGGGGTGTGTTGTGTGGGGTGTGTTGTGTGGGGGTGGGGTGTGTGGGGGTGGGGTGTGTGGGGGTGTGTTGTGTGGGGGTGTGTTGTGTGTGGGGTGTGTTGTGTGTGGGGTGTGTTGTGTGTGGGGTGTGTTGTGTGTGGGGTGTGGGGTGTGGGGTGTGTTGTGTGTGGGGTGTGGGGTGTGTTGTGTGTGGGGGTGTGTTGTGTGTGGGGTGTGTGGGGGTGTGGGGTGTGTTGTGTGTGTGGGGGTGTGGGGGTGTGTTGTGTGTGGGGTGTGGTGTGTGGGGTGTGGGGGTGTGTTGTGTGTGGGGTGTGGGGTGTGTTGTGTGTGGGGGTGTGGGGGTGTGTTGTGTGTGGGGTGTGTGGGGGTGTGGGGTGTGTTGTGTGTGTGGGGGTGTGGGGGTGTGTTGTGTGTGGGGTGTGGTGTGTGGGGTGTGGGGTGTGTTGTGTGTGGGGTGTGGGGTGTGGGTTATGGAGGGTGGGGGTGTGGGTTATGGAGGGTGGGGGTGTGGGGGTGTGTGTGTGGGGTGTGTTGTGTGTGGGGTGTGTTGTGTGTGGGGTGTGTTGTGTGTGGGGGTGTGTTGTGTGTGGGGTGTGGTGTGTGGGGTGTGTTGTGTGTGGGGGGTGTGGGGTGTGTTGTGTGGGGGTGTGGGGTGTGGTGTGTGGGGGTGTGGGGTGTGGTGTGTGGGGTGTGTTGTGTGTGGGGGTGTGGGGGTGTGTTGTGTGGGGGTGTGGGGTGTGGTGTGTGGGGTGTGTTGTGTGTGGGGTGTGGTGTGTGGGGTGTGTTGTGTGTGGGGGTGTGGGGGGGTGTTGTGTGTGGGGTGTGGTGTGTGGGGTGTGGTGTGTGGGGTGTGTTGTGTGTTGTGTGTTGTGTGTGGGGTGTGGTGTGTGGGGTGTGGTGTGTGGGGTGTGGTGTGTGGGGGTGTGTTGTGTGTGGGCGTGTGTGGGGGTGTGTTGTGTGTGGGGTGTGTTGTGTGGGGGTGTGGTGTGTGGGGTGTGGTGTGTGGGGTGTGTTGTGTGTGGTGTGTGGGGTGTGGGGTGTGTTGTGTGTGGGGTGTGGGGTGTGGGTTATGGAGGGTGGGGGTGTGGGGTTGTGGGGGTGTGTTGTGTGTGGGGTGTGGTGTGTGGGGTGTGTTGTGTGTGGGGGGTGTGGGGTGTGTTGTGTGGGGGTGTGGGGTGTGGTGTGTGGGGTGTGTTGTGTGTGGGGGTGTGGGGGTGTGTTGTGTGGGGGTGTGGGGTGTGGTGTGTGGGGTGTGTTGTGTGTGGGGTGTGGTGTGTGGGGTGTGTTGTGTGTGGGGGGTGTGGGGTGTGTTGTGTGGGGGTGTGGGGTGTGGTGTGTGGGGTGTGTTGTGTGTGGGGGTGTGGGGGTGTGTTGTGTGGGGTGTGGGGTGTGGTGTGTGGGGTGTGTTGTGTGTGGGGTGTGGTGTGTGGGGTGTGTTGTGTGTGGGGGTGTGGGGGGGTGTTGTGTGTGGGGTGTGGTGTGTGGGGTGTGGTGTGTGGGGTGTGTTGTGTGTTGTGTGTGGGGTGTGGTGTGTGGGGGTGTGTTGTGTGTGGGGTGTGTTGTGTGTTGTGTGTGGGGTGTGGTGTGTGGGGTGTGGTGTGTGGGGGTGTGTTGTGTGTGGGGGTGTGTGGGGGTGTGTGTGTGTGGGGTGTGTTGTGTGTGGGGTGTGTTGTGTGGGGGTGTGGTGTGTGGGGTGTGGTGTGTGGGGTGTGTTGTGTGTTGTGTGTGGGGTGTGTTGTGTGTGGGGTGTGGGGTGTGGGGGTGTGTGGGGGTGTGTTGTGTGTGGGGTGTGTTGTGTGGGGGTGTGGTGTGTGGGGTGTGGTGTGTGGGGGTGTGTTGTGTGTGGGGGTGTGTGGGGGTGTGTTGTGTGTGGGGTGTGTTGTGTGGGGGTGTGGGGTGTGGGGTGTGTTGTGTGTGGGGTGTGGGGTGTGGGGGTGTGTGGGGGTGTGTTGTGTGTGGGGTGTGTTGTGTGGGGGTGTGGTGTGTGGGGTGTGGGGTGTGGTGTGTGGGGTGTGTTGTGTGTTGTGTGTGGGGTGTGGGGTGTGGTGTGTGGGGTGTGGTGTGTGGGGGTGTGTTGTGTGTGGGGGTGTGTGGGGGTGTGTGGGGGTGTGTTGTGTGTGGGGTGTGGGGTGTGGGGGTGTGTGGGGGTGTGTTGTGTGTGGGGGTGTGTTGTGTGGGGTGTGGTGTGTGTGGGGTGTGTTGTGTGGGGTGTGGTGTGTGGGGGTGTGTTGTGTGTGGGGGTGTGTGGGGGTGTGTTGTGTGTGGGGTGTGGGGTGTGGGGGTGTGTGGGGGTGTGTTGTGTGTGGGGGTGTGTTGTGTGTGGGGGTGTGGTGTGTGGGGTGTGTTGTGTGTGGGGTGTGTTGTGTGTGGGGTGTGGGGGTGTGTTGTGTGTGGGGTGTGGGGGTGTGTTGTGTGTGGGGTGTGGGGGTGTGTTGTGTGTGGGGTGTGGGGGTGTGTTGTGTGTGGGGTGTGGTGTGTGTGGGGTGTGGGGGTGTGTTGTGTGTGGGGTGTGGGGGTGTGTTGTGTGTGGGGTGTGGGGGTGTGTTGTGTGTGGGGTGTGGGGGTGTGTTGTGTGTGGGGTGTGGGGGTGTGTTGTGTGTGTTGTGTGGGGTGTGTTGTGTGTGGGGTGTGTTGTGTGGGGTGTTGTGTGTGGGGGTGTGGGGGTGTGGTGTGTGTGGGGTGTGGTGTGTGGGGTGTGTTGTGTGTGGGGGTGTGGGGGTGTGTTGTGTGTGGGGGTGTGGGGGTGTGTTGTGTGGGGTGTGGGGTGTGGGGGTGTGTTGTGTGTGGGGTGTGTGGGGGTGTGGGGGTGTGTTGTGTGTGGGGGTGTGGGGGTGTGTTGTGTGTGGGGGTGTGGGGGTGTGTTGTGTGGGGGTGTGTTGTGTGTGGGGGTGTGGGGGTGTGTTGTGTGGGGGTGTGTTGTGTGTGGGGTGTGGGGTGTGGGGTGTGTTGTGTGTGGGGTGTGGGGTGTGGGGTGTGTTGTGTGTGGGGTGTGGTGTGTGGGGTGTGTTGTGTGTGGGGTGTGGGTGTGTGGGGTGTGTTGTGTGTGGGGTGTGGTGTGTGGGGTGTGTTGTGTGTGGGGTGTGTTGTGTGTGGGGTGTGTGGGGGTGTGTTGTGTGTGGGGTGTGGGGTGTGGGGTGTGTTGTGTGTGGGGTGTGGTGTGTGGGGTGTGTTGTGTGTGGGGTGTGGGTGTGTGGGGTGTGTTGTGTGTGGGGTGTGGGGTGTGGGGTGTGGGGTGTGTTGTGTGTGGGGTGTGGGTGTGTGGGGTGTGTTGTGTGTGGGGTGTGGTGTGTGGGGTGTGTTGTGTGTGGGGTGTGGTGTGTGGGGTGTGTTGTGTGTGGGGTGTGGGGTGTGGGGTGTGTTGTGTGTGGGGTGTGGTGTGTGGGGTGTGTTGTGTGTGGGGTGTGGGTGTGTGGGGTGTGTTGTGTGTGGGGTGTGGTGTGTGGGGGTGTGTTGTGTGTGGGGTGTGGTGTGTGGGGTGTGTTGTGTGTGGGGGTGTGTGGGGTGTGTTGTGTGGGGTGTGTTGTGTGTGGGGTGTGTTGTGTGTGGGGGTGTGTTGTGTGGGGTGTGGTGTGTGGGGTGTGTTGTGTGTGGGGTGTGGGTGTGTGGGGTGTGTTGTGTGTGGGGTGTGGTGTGTGGGGTGTGTTGTGTGTGGGGTGTGGTGTGTGGGGTGTGTTGTGTGTGGGGTGTGGGTGTGTGGGGTGTGTTGTGTGTGGGGTGTGGGGTGTGGGGTGTGTTGTGTGTGGGGTGTGGCTGTGTGGGGTGTGTTGTGTGTTGTGTGTGGGGTGTGGTGTGTGGGGGTGTGTTGTGTGTGGGGTGTGTTGTGTGTTGTGTGTGGGGTGTGGTGTGTGGGGTGTGGTGTGTGGGGTGTGTTGTGTGTTGTGTGTGGGGTGTGGTGTGTGGGGGTGTGTTGTGTGTGGGGTGTGTTGTGTGTTGTGTGTGGGGTGTGGTGTGTGGGGTGTGGTGTGTGGGGGTGTGTTGTGTGTGGGGGTGTGTGGGGGTGTGTTGTGTGTGGGGTGTGTTGTGTGTGGGGTGTGTTGTGTGGGGGTGTGGTGTGTGGGGTGTGGTGTGTGGGGTGTGTTGTGTGTTGTGTGTGGGGTGTGGGGTGTGTTGTGTGTGGGGTGTGGGGTGTGGGGGTGTGTGGGGGTGTGTTGTGTGTGGGGTGTGTTGTGTGGGGGTGTGGTGTGTGGGGTGTGGTGTGTGGGGGTGTGTTGTGTGTGGGGGTGTGTGGGGGTGTGTTGTGTGTGGGGTGTGTTGTGTGGGGGTGTGGGGTGTGGGGTGTGTTGTGTGTTGTGTGTGGGGTGTGGGGTGTGGGGGTGTGTGGGGGTGTGTTGTGTGTGGGGTGTGTTGTGTGGGGGTGTGGTGTGTGGGGTGTGGGGTGTGGTGTGTGGGGTGTGTTGTGTGTTGTGTGTGGGGTGTGGGGTGTGGTGTGTGGGGTGTGGTGTGTGGGGGTGTGTTGTGTGTGGGGGTGTGTGGGGGTGTGTGGGGGTGTGTTGTGTGTGGGGTGTGGGGTGTGGGGGTGTGTGGGGGTGTGTTGTGTGTGGGGGTGTGTTGTGTGGGGTGTGGTGTGTGTGGGGTGTGGTGTGTGGGGGTGTGTTGTGTGTGGGGGTGTGTGGGGGTGTGTTGTGTGTGGGGTGTGGGGTGTGGGGGTGTGTGGGGGTGTGTTGTGTGTGGGGGTGTGTTGTGTGTGGGGGTGTGGTGTGTGGGGTGTGTTGTGTGTGGGGTGTGTTGTGTGTGGGGTGTGGGGGTGTGTTGTGTGTGGGGTGTGGGGGTGTGTTGTGTGTGGGGTGTGGGGGTGTGTTGTGTGTGGGGTGTGGGGGTGTGTTGTGTGTGGGGTGTGGTGTGTGTGGGGTGTGGGGGTGTGTTGTGTGTGGGGTGTGGGGGTGTGTTGTGTGTGGGGTGTGGGGGTGTGTTGTGTGTGGGGTGTGGGGGTGTGTTGTGTGTGGGGTGTGGGGGTGTGTTGTGTGTGTTGTGTGGGGTGTGTTGTGTGTGGGGTGTGTTGTGTGGGGTGTTGTGTGTGGGGGTGTGGGGGTGTGGTGTGTGTGGGGTGTGGTGTGTGGGGTGTGTTGTGTGTGGGGGTGTGGGGGTGTGTTGTGTGTGGGGGTGTGGGGGTGTGTTGTGTGGGGTGTGGGGTGTGGGGGTGTGTTGTGTGTGGGGTGTGTGGGGGTGTGGGGGTGTGTTGTGTGTGGGGGTGTGGGGGTGTGTTGTGTGTGGGGGTGTGGGGGTGTGTTGTGTGGGGGTGTGTTGTGTGTGGGGGTGTGGGGGTGTGTTGTGTGGGGGTGTGTTGTGTGTGGGGTGTGGGGTGTGGGGTGTGTTGTGTGTGGGGTGTGGGGTGTGGGGTGTGTTGTGTGTGGGGTGTGGTGTGTGGGGTGTG